>NC_135751.1:28682500-28887500 GCF_041903045.1 Epinephelus lanceolatus | reverse complement strand
GGAAACTGCTGGAGATGGCGTGAATCAGCCACGTGTTAACACTCTCTTGGTGAAAATCCCCCTTGTCTGAGTGACTCCATGTGTGTGAGAGCAGGCACATGGCATTTTACACCCTCCCCATGCCAGCAGAGGAGTTGGCAGCAACAGGCACCATGACACAAATGAGGAGCTGAGAACTGCTGAAGTTGGGAAGAAGAAGAGAAAAATAAATGGAGAAATGGCTTGGGTCATGCTGACTGACAGAATTGGTTGATGCATGCAGCTACAACAGCTTTTATTTATTTTACTATATAAGACCTGGCCTTTAAGTTGACCTTATATTATGTAGAAACTAAGGGGCACTGGAGAGCAGAGACCTCCGCCAAGGCCAAATGCCCTGCCTCGCAACGTTAACTAAAGTGGAAAATAATTTGTGTATCTGCCTCATTGATTTGTACCCGCTCCAAAATTTAATGGGTTCTTCCTTGGCACTTGCTAAACCCTTCCACCAAATTTCATGAACATCGGCCCAGTAGTTTTCTGTAATCCTGCTGACAAACAAACAAACCAAGCCAAAACCATAACCTCTTTGGTGGAAGTAAAAAGCAAAAATGCATTTTTCTCACCCACAGCTTGCTTCAGTGGGCCGACCCCTGCCCTGACTTTTCCCTGGGGCAAAAAATGGCTGACTTGTCGCCTCCTGCTAATCTACCTTACTGCAACACACTGTGCTAAAGACCTCTGATAACCTCAATTAGGGTTCCTGTTAGGGTTCTGGTTAAGTGTGTGTTTGTGTTCATTGCACACGTGGGTTTACACAAACCATCTTCCCTCCCTCTGTAAATACTGTTTAGGCAATCACAAACACACATTTTCTTTGTCCTCCAACTGAAACTACTACATTATGATCTAAACACATCGAAATAAGATGATTCATCAGAACTCAACCAAACAACCTGCTGTCTTCAAGTAATAACCAGTGTGCTATTTCTCTCACAGATGAGACTTGACAGCACAATTCTGTACAATTTAGTCTCTTGGCAGGGGAGAGAGGGAGAGAAAGGGGGGAGAGAGCGTGGAAGAGAGAGTGCGTGTCCTTTTGGCCCATCCTTTTGGCCATTTTCCCAGTCCAACGAGTGTGAGAGGAGTGCAAAGGCAGCCAGGGCCCTCAGAGAGCCAAGCGCTGTTTAAATGATGTTATCACAATACATTTGTTTCCACTCCATCTGTTTCACTTATGCATCCTCTAACGCCGGCCCCTCATCCCTCACGCTCATTTATTATTTTTCTTTCTCTATACGTCACAATTAGCATGAACTCTTTAATGTAATGCGAATATATAACCACGTGTGTGCGCATTTTGTGTGTCCATGTGTGTGGTGTTGCAGTTGTGGCAGGAACATAAGGGATACTGTGACCCTTCATCTTATTACCAACACCCACCACACGGACACATGCACACACGTACACGCCTTAATCCTACCCTTCACCCTTCCGGCTGTGGCTCTGCATCATTAAGCGCCTCAGTAAGTTATTGATCAGAACATGCCTACAGTAGAACAGGACCTTGTATACGCTCCCAAGGCCAGTATAAGTGTGTGAATGCCTGTTATATTGCTTTACCATACACCCAATCACAGATTCTGGTGCTTTGTGTGGATCTGTGCATACTTGACATGGGTCTCTTGTTCAAAACTTGAACAGGATTAGGGTTTCGTATCATTCACAAGTGAACCGATGCTGGTACTGGTGCTTGGAATTCAGTCCTGGTACCCCACCATATCTTCTTTAGGTGCTTTCTGTAATAACAATAAAACAATTTTGAAAAATCTGCAGAGGTGAGGCAATGTTGCTCTCTCTGTCTCTGCACTCCATGCCAGTCAACAAGCAATTCTGCTCCTCCACAATTTTCTAATCACACATAGACAGATGTAATCTGTCTCTGTCTGTAATTTAAAAACCACAGTCACAGACAGCACTGATACTTGGCTATTTCTAAAATAAAATAGAAAATGAAATAAACCAGAAGCCAAAGTGCCACATTGTGAGCTGCGACAGAGAGGAGCTCCCCCATGGAACAGAGCACAGCAGAGCTCTGGAGAACTGAGAGGAACAGACGTTCTCATCCAGATGTGCTCTCAGGTACTGAAATCTGTCACAGATTTGGCACCATTTGATTTAATGTGAATCAGTACTCTGTAGTACAGATGGTACCCCTGAACATACTGAGTTCAGTAAGCCATCCTAGTCAGGTTGTTGTTGTTTTTTTAATCTTACCTTGGTGTATGCCTCTGTTTTTGTGTTGGTGCACACAAGGGCATTACATCCACTTTTGCATTCATCTACTAGCCTGGAAATCCAGACTCAAATCTAGAAAGATTTTGAGTCTGGCCCTCAATGATATGCACGATGGCCAGTCAGAGCAAAAAACAAGGTGACGTATTCATTGCACTAAGCCCCATTTGTTTGCCGAACAGTGGGGCTAACTGATATATTATGTTTTTGCCGTATCCCGTCGGCAAAACGGCAAAAACGTCCTTCCTGGAAGCGAAGGCTTCTAGGGCCGTCTTCTGTTCCTCTCTCAAGGGTAAAGATAAGTGTAGTTGGCTTAGCGTTTCTTCCAAAGCTAAATTGAATGGATGTGGTCCTTCGGCAGCTGCCATCTTGGCTGTTTACTTTTCTCCTACATGGCAGCGCTGTCCTCATCATGTTACGCCCGCCCAGAGCCCGCCTCTGTCAGATAGACTGATCTGATTGGTCCGATGACGATTCAACGGGCTCTAGATACCCGTGCAGAGCAAATTCGAATTTGCTAGGGGCGGGGCATCTGGATTTCCAGGTTATTCATCTACTAAAATACTACTAAATAATAATAACATTATAATAAAAACATTCTTTCTTTAGCATTTTTCAAAACCAGAATTACAAAGTGCTTCACAAATAAAAATATAATACCATACTGTAAAAGAAAAATGAAAAATTAAAAGAACATTTTACCCAGAAAATGCCATAAAAACTTGAGGAACTGACTCAGCTGATTTGATTTTGAGGGGGAGTATGTTCCACAGTGTTGAAGCCAAAATAGTAAAATCCAGATTCCCCTGCTCTATCGAACTTTACCAGCATTTGATTCTTGTCTTGGATCAGAATAAGGAGTAAGAGTTCCGAAATGTAAAGCAGAACCAAACCATGTAGGAGTAGATGCACACTTCCTTCTGCGCTGTGATACAGTTGGCGGGAAGAAAATAGTTCCTACAAAAAGCTGCTCATAACAAGGGCTGTGGATTATTTTGAGTAACTGGCTCAATATTTCTGGAAAGAGACATTGCTGTTGAGCTTTTAAAATGTATTTTTTTGCCACTTTGAGCACCACAAGACGAGTGCGATCTAGTTCCACTGAGATGGCAGACATCTGGAATTTCTCAATTATGGGATCAATAAAGGTGTATCTTATCTTATCTTATCTTATCTTATCTGATCTCTATGGCAGATATCTCCAACATTTGACAGCCCACACCAAAGACGATGGATAAATAGCTCTCCAGGTAAAAGGAAAATAATGGCTTTTCAGTTTTGGGGTGAACTGTCCCTGTAAGCTTTACAAGCAGTAGTAGTGATATGAAGACTTTTTTTTTGCACTGAATTCTGGCAACACACAAGCTGCAGCAGCTTCTTGGTGGTGGTTGTTGGGGTTGTGTGCATGTCCAATTACACAGGAGTGAAATAATATACATTGATACTACTTACAAAACCAGACTTTGATGCCATTTACAATTATACTTTGACAGTTCCACTAGTCTTCTCTTGTCCAGTTGATCCACCAGTCACATCAAAGAGACCTCATTTGCAGTTGGCATTAACATGGCGTCTGTATCTGGATACCTCATCTGATTCATGACATCTGACACAAGTCTTTGCATTTCCACATAGAATTAATTAGCGTTCGCCTTATCTGCATTCTGCCTGCAATACGATCTCAGTATACAATAGGCAGAGTGGGTGAGCTTTGCAACTTACATGGCTCATCCAGGTCAAAGGAAGCGATGTCACTGCTTCTTATGCATCGATTGCATTTGCACCTGGCTGGGATCCAATCACAATGTGAGCCAGATGACCAACCAGATGTAGCCTGGCTGATCGCATAGCATTCTGATTGATTGCATTGCATTTTGTGTGCATTTACACCTCATTAACCTCATGTTAATAGTGTCAGGGGGGTCAGGAATCAATAGCATTGGTCTAATTCTTTAAAGCCAAGCAATATCTCTCCGAGTCAAACACAGTAGAATATGAGCCGTATCCAAAACAACCTCAACACACAGGATACAGTAGATGGAGATATTTCTTTAGTATGACATTAATTAGAAGACAGGGATGCTGCTGATGTGTGAGTAACTCCTGGAAATGTGCTGAATTTGCTTCCTTGCCACATGTGATTAATAGGGACCCCATCTCCCTCTCTTTCTCTCTCTCTGTATCGCTTGCCTACCCTTCTTCTCTTTCATCCTCACTTCCCCTGTTTCTTTGAGTTACAGCTACTTCAGCCATCTGTACGGCAAAGTCAGGCAGATGGTGTGACAGACAACGGGACGAAGTTAGAGCGTCAGCATGACAGACATCACTCACCGAATTATTGGCAAGTCAGTGAGTAGATGCGATGGTAAATTGGAACATCAGTGGCACTGAATGGGTGTAATGTTTCAATCCTTTACGAGGCAGAAGTTCATAATTCTGAGTCGGAATTCCCATCTTCCGATCTAAATGCGTCCCAGCGCATTTGCTCAGGAAAACATGGACGCCTGCAGCAAACTGATGTTTCTAAGTCTAGAGTTTCACCAGCTTCTAGAGAGGGCTCATCTTGCTTGTCTTTGCTCATTGAAATGCGGCTAAAAATTAAACTCTAAGTTGTGTAAATGGGTGCAGGGAGTAATAGTGTGAACCACCACAGCCAACAGCATGACTTTGTTTTGTGCATTCATTACGTGAAGACAGAGATGGAGATATATGATTGCAACAATTCTATCATTCCATTGTTTCTAAGCACAAATAAACTGAAGGTAAATGGAAATGGCAGCTACAATGTTGTTACAACACAAACACTGCATAAAACACTACATAGAATAATAATTGATGAAATGGGATGCACCAATATGGATTTTTTTCAGCTGAAACACATAACTGACCAGTTGTCTGGCTTCATTTTGGCTGTACTATTTATCGGCTATAATTGTAATTATCGCAATGTTGCAGTGACGCCAGGTTTGCTGATCTTGCCCAAGTTCACTTGGAATTCGACGTGAATGACCATTTCATTGCACTTTGCTCTGCAGATGGTGTTTTTTTCCCAAGTTCCAAGCACAATAGATTCCAGTGTAATTTCCTACAATTCCATTGGTACCAATCATTTCACGTCAGACAATTAGCTTCAAATGTGAAGTTTTATTAAGATTAGAAATTGGGGGTAGAGGTGGCACTCAGTATAAGCAATCAACATACACACTCCCAAGCTTCCTTTGATTGTAACTGCCTCAGTGGTGAAAAGCTACAATGAGCTGCATTTGATTTTTGGCTGTCAGATGATTTAAAAAATGTTTACCTTTAAAATATCTTTTTGCTTGTTACTTCTGCCATCAGTTTTATGTGATTTTAGTGAGTAGAGCGAACTCCCTATTAGACTAACCAGTGTAAAATATGTGGTAAACTTAAGTTCTTTACAAAAACTAAATGTAAACTTCAAGATTCACTTTCTGATCAGACTAAAATACAACATCTGCTTGTCAGTTTAGTGTCAGTGCCATAGATACAGCAAGATATGTTGGTGCATGTCACAACCTAAGAGACAACCAACACAGCAAGATATATTGCTCTCATCACAGATCACACTGCCTTTTTATTTACTCCTTCACTGGATGAGTTTTTTTTTTTGCTTTTAGATTTGTCTATGCATTTGTAGTAATACATTGTTACCTGTTTATGCATTTTTACTGCCTTAAATTGTAATCAGGCTATGGCAACACAAAAGAAATGTTATGCCTATAAAGCTTATTGAATTGAATTGAAAATTGAGAGAGGAAGAGTAGTGAGTGGCCTAGTTGTCTGAAGAAAATGTTGGCATTGTACATTTCTGTAAGCCATGGATATGTTACATTTGTACATATCTAAAGTGGCATAGCTTATGAGTTGACTTTAGGGATGGTGGATAGCGTGGCGTCCAGGCAAGATGTTTCAAGCTGCAGACCCCTGTTAAAGACAATCAAACAACAAAACGGGTTGTTTTTTTGGCGAGTCGTTGCTGCATTTCCTGCCAAGATAATGCCATGAAAAGTGGTTGTTTTTTACTGAGACATTGCTGCATCTTCCAGCGGCTATCTAGCCACCATAACCTGGTATTTTACACCAAAACATGATCTTTTCAAAACCATAACCAAGTGGTTTTTGTGCCCAAACCTCACCACATGTGAGCCACGGCCTTTTTGAAACAAAGTTTTGACATATCTGCTTCATAATAATGTACAACTGTAACATATCTGGTTTGCAGAAACATACACTGTCAGCACTGATTCTGGCAGCTGGGTTGTAGTGAGATGTAGAGAGATTTAGACAACAAATTTAAAGCTGTATTGCAGGTGAGCCTGAAGCAAATAAGGGAAGATTGAAAGTGATTTATTTTTGTTGTTGTTGTTGTTGTTGTTGTTTTCCCCCCAAAATAGCGTGCTACTGATTAATGCTACTGATACATCTTTTCACTACTGTTTGCCTGTAACAAGTATCAACGGCTGTGCTTTTATGCCTTTAAGTCTGTGCGTGTCTGTCCTTGTATCTGAGTGTTTTTGAGTGTGCTTCTGCATATTGTGCTTGCCCATACCTAAGCCTGCCAACCTGCAGAGATGCCATCCCACAGGGTGCAGCCACTGCCACTGCCTGTTAACATCAATGGCACCAGTTGCGCTGCAAGGACTGACCTTGGTTATGCTTTAGGTAACCAGTGCTATTTCTGCAGATCTAGTCATTGCTTCCTATTTTTATTTTATCCATAGCTGATTTGTCTTGTAAATCAAATGACAACCACCTGAAATTTTCTCCTCTACAGATGTGCATGTGATATTTAACTGACTTCAAATCTTAGGCAGGACTGTGTTTCTGCTTTGCCCTGGAACCAGATCGTTTACCTAATGAGACTTGAAAAATGATGGTCACAAATGACTGCTTTCCAAGATTTTGCATTATGTTTGAGACATTCATAAACACACACACACACACACACACACACACACACACACACACAGCTTGTCTCTACTGTCCTCTCACGAACTCTGACATCGCCTCGAGGGAGGATTTAGCCCCAGCACAGCCAGAGCGGGATGAAACTGCCTGAGAGGAGGAAGAGACAAAAAGATATATAAAGCAATACCATGACTGAAATTGCTCCTATTTAAACAAATGGAGAAGGAGAGAAAGTTCTTTTGTTCAATTTTGTGTCACAGTGTTGTGAGTTTCAATGGGCTTTCTGAAAATGCTGCCATTTTTGAAGTCTGATGATGAGATTAAAGAGGAACCCTGTTATTTCCATTGAAATGGTTGGCAAAGGGTGCGCACACTTTTGCGCATATTTGTCACATCAGTCGTTCTCAAATCAGACAGGTCAATAATGACATCAGTGGAATAGTTATTACTGAAGTATTAACTTGTCACTCTCTTATTGGGCACCATAGCTGTTAAACATGCATCTCCATTTAATGTCTAATAATCACGTAGGCCTATGTCTTATTATACAGCTTTAATATACACAGAGAGCAGATTTCTGAGGCATTTTTCATATTGCTGTGCTTTATTATTTGACAGCCGCATACTGACACTCGGGAGCAGCTCGGCACAGGCACACTCTTGTACAGATAACTACTGAACAGCACCACTGGAGCCGTTGAGGTTTAGATGCAAGGTGCCCTTGTATAGGGCAAACAGGAGAGCATTTTGCATCAGCCTTCCCTGTTTAACGTTCCCTACCTGCTCCAAGGACTCACTCACAAACTGCTGGAAATGTCTGCACTGTTATTGTACCGTTGCATAATGTTTAGTCTTAATGTTTGGTAGGTGAACCCATTGGTGAGTGTCCTGTCCTCTTTTTGTTTTATCATTTTGTTTTAGTTAGCATTCTGGCGGGGAGACTTGGCAGCTGCGCTCATATTGTGCCCTTCACAAGTAGGCTGATTATCAGGCACATTAAAATGAGGGAATGGCCGTGTGACTCTTATAATGATGGTAATGAAAATGAGAATAAGGGTCGGTGCTGTGGAGAGGCTTGGAAGCATCACAAATGATAGCTGTGAGAATTGGGAGCGACATACAGTAGCCAATGACATTGCTACAGTGAACCAGGGAAATGAATAATGCATCAGCAAACATCAGTTTGACATGTTTTTTGGCTCTTCAGGAAATGTTATGTTGCCCCATAGGAAAAAAAGGAGGAACAGATGAGAGCTACATATAAATAAAATACAGCTATATTATGTTTATTTGTATAGGGACAGGTATGTGGCATAAAATGATTACAATATGTTGCAGTGCCCCTCCCTGTATGGGCCTTGAAAATACATAAACCTCAATCACAATACACAAGCGACAGTGCAAAACACAAACTCAGCAATAAATACGCACTTTAAAGAACACAAAACTCAGACCTCAGATAAAGCAGAATAAGACGCCAGCTATAATACAATAAAGCACCACTCCAGTCCAGTCCAAGTTTATTTATAAAGCATATTTCAGACACAAATGCAATTGAAAGTGCTTTGCATAAGCATAAACATATAAACAAAACAGAAAATAAGACAATTCATAAAAAAACAAACAATAATTATAGGTTTAAAGGATTCAGGAGGTGTAGAAATATAGCAATGCAACACCTTTAACGGAACAGTGAACTAGAATTTAGTGGCATTTAACAGTGGGCACTGCAGATTGCAACCAGCTGAAAGTTCTCACACGTGCAAAGCATTAACTCCTGGTTAGAAATCCATTAGTATTGATTCTTCAGGAGGTTTTTACCATGAGCCAAATTATCTGCAGAGGTCTGTCCCGCTCATAAACAAACAGACCTGGTGATTAAAACTGATAAAAACGCTTAATAAAACAGTTTCACATTACAAGTCAGTGTTTCTCCGATTGCTGTTTGGCTCAACTTGGCCCAGATTGGCCACTAGCCCAGCACCTACTAATGTGTGCTTTTCTCTGATAACTTAAGATCCAGACATTTAGGATGCTTTTACTGGGAGTCAAATTATCCACAGAAGTTGCTTCCACCCCAAAACAAAGGAAGTGGTGATTAAAACTGGTTAAAACACTGAAGAAAGCAGTTTCACGTCAGAACATCAGCTCACAGGGGTTGCTAACTACAATGTGAACAGCCCTATCTAGAGCCAGTGTTTGGTTTGTCCGTTCTAGGCTACTGTAGAAACCTGGCGGACTCCGTAGAAATAGATATATATAGATATCCCTAAATAGATATAAATGGCGCATCCATCCATCTATCCATTTTCAATGGCTCATCCAAAGCCAGGTCACGGGGGCAGCAGGCCAAGCAAAGTATTCCAGACGTCCCTCTCCCCAGCAACGCTTTCCAGCTCCTCCTTGGGGATCCCAAGGCGTTCCCAGGCCAAACGAGACATGTAATCCGTCCAGCATGTTCTGGGTCTGCCCCGGGGCCTCCTACCAGTGGGACGTGCCTGGCACACCTCCAAAGGGAGGCACCCAGGAGGCATCCCAATAAGATGCCCAAACCACCTCAATTGACCCCTTTTTTGACACGAAGGAGCAGCGGCTCTACTCTGAGCTCCCTCCAGATGTCCGAGCTCCTTACCCTATCTCTAAGGCTGAGCCCAGCCACCCCATGGCGGAATCTCATTTCGACTGCTTGTTTCCGCGACCTCCTTCCTTCGGTCATTACCCAGAGCTCGTGACAATGCCTATTTTTAGTTGATTAAACACTAAAGAAAACATACAGATTATATTCCATTTCTGCCAATATACCACCCTAAATCATACACACAGGACCTTTAAGTGACCTCGGGAAAAGCAGTGGCAAACAGAAAAGTTATAAGCATCACAGGAACAAAGGGTTAGGGCATACCTCAGGTGTTCAGGAAGTATAAGCATAAAACAAAAGGCACCAGATCATTCATTCATGACTACATGGCTGATCCTTCTTTAAAATGAAGGCTCAATTTGAATTTAAAATGATCCAACCAGGATCCAGTTTAAGTTCTGCAGACGAGAAATTCCACATGTCGCTCCCATGTTATGTAATGGCACCTTAATGTTTCAGTTTGATGCTCCTCATATTTTCAGGCTGTCCATCCAGTGCATTATGGGTTTTACCGAGTCATGCTAGCAGCTAGCCTCCAGTAGAGGCTAGCAGCTTGGCTTGTCATTCTGCTTCATCTGCCTCTTCAATGCCCTTTCTGGCCTAACCAAGCATGAAAAAGTAGAAGTGCAGAGGGGATATGGGGACAAATTACTAGCTTCCTGTTGCTCTGTGTGTGTGTGTGTGTGAGTGTGTGCATGTGGCGAAATGTGAGTTACTGCAAAGATAAAGATGTTGTTGTAAGACAGGTGTAATTGCGTGCATTTTGTGGAGCAGCTTAATGGAGGTCTGGGTATGTATGTGCAGGCAAGTGTGCATATGTGTGAGCATGTGTGTGCATGTGTCAGGTGGTAATTAATAAAGACAGGAACATTGGCTCTCCTGCTGCGCTGACATGCCTACAGGGGACTTGCCACCAGTCCAAACACTCACACACACACACACACACACACACACACACACTGGAGATAAAGACAAACTTATTCCAACCAACTGCATGGGGGCGAAAACTTTTTAGCCAGTTAAAAAGTAAACTTAGACTTCATTAAGCCAACCAAGCCTGCTTTTAATTTCAATGTCCTAATTTTGTACAAGCTTCACCTGAAGGTAGCGACACAGAAGAGGGTGCTATGCATTATTGAGTCCCTTCTTCTACTTCATTTCAGTCTTGCAGCACATGTGGATTAATATTGTAGTAGTCTGATAAGGACAAAAAAAATGAAGGACCAGAGTGGAGAGGGTGAGAGAATAGAGTGCGTGGACTCAGAGCCTTGGTTAAGTACTTTATTCGCCCCCTGAGCCCTTCACTAAAGAAAAAAAAAAACGAAGAGGGAAACAAAGTTAACTTGCAAACAAATGACGAAGGCAAGTCGGGGCAAAACCACTAAGTGGGACGTGAACTCGCAGCGTACAGCACGCCCTGCAAACTAACCACTGGACCTGCTGTGTTTGTTCCACGCTCGCTGCGACAGAAGCAATCAGAATTTTCTGAAGTGAGCCAACTGAGAAAAATAATTACGGTTTATGGTGGTGCAAGTCATGAGGAGTTGTGCACGTGTGTTTGTGTGAGCACCTGCACTTTAATGCCTTCAACAGATTGAATGTTCCTGTAGTGGATTGAAAGAAGAGGGAAAATCCTCACAGCAGGCTTTATTAAGCTTACCACTATTAGTATTTCTTATGTATTTCTTTAATAACAAAGATTAGTGGTTGTTTTTAATTAATTTTAGGTACTAAACTGTGTTCCGTTTGTGTGTATCACACAGGTAGACTTGAATGTATGTGTATGATTTCACTTTTACAAACGTTTCTCTCTTAAACTGCGTAAATGATAAAAGCAGAAAAAGGTTTTATGAATTTGTTTCTTCAAAGACGGAGTATAGAAGGCAGGGTTGCACTCAAGTCATAACTCCCATAACTTAAGAGAAAATGGAAAGAGGGATGGCAAGTAGGAAAGCAAGGTCAAAGGAAACAAGAACAGGGAAAATGGAAATGGTTTACTGTGTGTGAGCATGGTTTTTTTTTCGTCTGCCGGTTGCATTTTAATGTCTGATGTCCAATTTGAATTTTATACTGGCTGTTGTCACTTTTGATAAGAATAATGATAAAGCACAGGAGTTTTCGAACTGAAATAAATGGTATACGTCGCAGAACTTCAGTACTAGAAAGTGGAAGTTAACTTTGCTACATTTTCACTGGATTTAGGAGTTTTAGTGCACACACATCCAGAAGGAGTTGAGTCTGTCAGTCATGCTGCTGTCAGTCACTCTGTATCCCTGAGCCAGCGAGCCTTGTGGCTTATACTTGGGGAGGTGGAAGTGAATACTTTGGTGTTTTGGGGGCTGGCAGAGAGAGAGAGACTGTTGTGAGAGCGGGAGCTGAGTGGGAGCTGTCACAGCAGCTCTACTGAGCCTGGGGTAAAATTTAGGCCACAATAGCAATTCTTTCCTTTGGCATCAGCTCGAGATCACAGTAGCCTCTGTTGGTTTACAATAAAGCATTCGTGGGATACACTAAATGCCACATAGCATTACTGTGCGAGACTTAAAGTCAATAGCAATAACAATAGAGTGCAGTATTTACAAGTGTTCTGGTGGCTTTGTCGTTGAAACATCAATAAGATTCTGGTGCAAAACAATTAAAATAGCTGGAAATGTATGCAGGTTTCACCCTCTTGAGCTCAACAACACCGACCATCTTCCTTTCATTACATAATCTTGTGTTATCACACGTGAGTATATGTTTTTAGCCATAAGGAAACCAAATGATTGTTAAAACCAGGCCAGAGGCATGGCTCTAGGGATGGCAATGTCAGGCTGTCAGTTTGTCCACCACTTCAGTCCAAACTGAAATATGTCAACTATTACATTGTACAGGCCTGCTGGGCCACTACGAGGCCAACTGGAACCCCCACCAGTCCATTAAAAATTGAGAAAAGCATTGTCAGGCAATGTCAACCTCAGCTCACATCCCAGCTACATCAGCTGATCTCAAACAGCCCAATCAACTGATGGAGCAGCTGATTGATGGAAGGGAGTCAGCTGATAGATCACATGATTCCTTCCTATGCAACCAATTGGCAAATCTCATTCAGGGCGCCCTATTTAAACTGCTCTGGCCTGCCTACTGTTGCTGCTTCCTCTGCAAGCTGCTTTGCAACCTGCCTCCACCCCAGCTCCTCCTTTTCATGCTGTGTCTGACTTATCAATGTCACTTTGTCACTGATGCTGCTCTGTTCTGTTCCCAGGGGGTCTTTGCTGCTGCTCTCTCTGCCTTAGCCTTTCCACATAGGCACATGGAAGGGCAGAGAGTCCCCAGAACAGAGCATACCGCCAAATATAATACTGCAAATGGAAATAACGTTTTCTTTGACGTATTCCTGACTGAAATCATCTTTAATGTCAAATGTAAAGCTAAATATCAGTTTCAGTGTTTTTTTTTCTCCATATTCATGCAGTGACATTTTAGCTGAACTAGACAAGAGTTATTCTGTTAAAACAGATCTCTTGGGCCTTTTCCACTGTAACTTTTGGCCGCACTGAGTCAAGCCATGCCACGCAGATTTTCATTTCCATTGTCAGTTCAGATGCGCCAAGCTAAGCTGCGCCAGAGATAGACCTTTTTCAGAGTTGGTCCAAAAGTCGGACAGCCTGCCATCAAGTGGGTAGCCGTGGCAGCTTGCCGACCGCAGCGAACCCTCATTGACCCCGCTTCTCCCCTAAAACAAGCCGTGTGTGATGTGAGACTCTACTCACCTCTGTCTGCAGGAGACCAGAGAGAAAGGCCTTTTTCAAAGTCTCTGTGTTCAGCTCTCAGTACTTTAGTAGCTTCTTACTGAATCTCTGTCGGCTGGAGTTAAGTTTGTCTCCTGCGTCCTGTTTTTACTTCAGATATCTGCTTATTTTACTGTTTCATGTTCCCTATCAGCTGTATTAGAAGTTGTATGAAGTTGCTGCTTGAAAACTCAACATTTCCTTATTTTGCTGTTTCACAATACAAGTTAATACAAGACAAAATAACGGAGGACTTTTATTGTGAAGTATCTAAAGGACATGAAGTGTGTTTGTCACTGAATTAGCAGAACTTCGTTAGTGGCTTTTCTTCAATAAAGACAAGTCTAATAATACCACTGGGAGGAAGAGTAAAATCAGAAACAGCCACAGTGAGATGTTAATGAAGAGCTGCAGACAACAGGCTCTTACTGCACCTCTGCAAACAGCTCACCTCTCACAGGTAAACGTCTTTTATCTGCCCTGCTGTGGAAAAACACATGCAGCAAAAATAACAGGGGACTTAAGTTGTGGATCAGCTCGCTGCTTTTAAATGTCATCCCTGAAGACAAACCATCATCGGTAAAAGACACACCTTCAAGTGCGTAGCCCTGTTGTAATGGAGATACAAATCCCTGCTGTGCTGGGGCTGATGGCCCAAGCCAAGCCAAGCCAAGCCAAGCCAGCTCATGACTGTCGAAAAGGGATATCCGATGCTGTTTTGCCCCTGTTGTTGTAGGAAGTAACAAGAGTAACAGGCCTGTCAGCTTTAGAAGTGATGCATGTTCTTATTGAATAAGTGCTGTGTGATGGATGTAATTTATGCTGGTAAGAAGAAGGGTCATGTGAATTGTGGACTTAAGAATTAAATATTGAAAAGAAACTTTAAAGTGTTAATTTGACAATGGAATCTGGTGGCTGTAGGAGGTAGACGGAGTATTTAATTGGGTTAATGCTGGATGGATTGCTATGACATTTGGTACAAAGTGAGGAATCAAAGGTAGACTGTGGTCTTTTCTGTTGGTGGATGTACCAGGCGCCTGTTTAACCCAGCATATTCAAAATAATTTGTAACCCTAATTACATATTTGCTTCATGTTGGGAAGCTGTTGTGAAATTTTGTCATGTCCCATATCATTAAGAGCAGTATTCAGCTCTGCTTTAACACTATCAGCATACAATACAGAATGAAAGACAGAGAAACCATCACCTTTCTGCTGGAAAATTAGCACCACAAATGGCTGGATCACAACCTATTAATAATTATTTTTGTTCTTCGTGTCTCTCTCCCTCCGTCTCGCTCATTCACTCTCACACTCACTCCCACTCCGTGTCACCTCATTCATCTGCCGCGCTCCTCTCGGCTTGTTTGTTCTCCTTTCATGAAACACCTGTGAAGCTCAGGGATCCACTCGCCATGCCTGCAATTAGAGACGTATACTCAGGGAGCCTAACCAATCAGGAGGAAAATCGACTGCCAGAGAGAAAAGACAGGCAGAATGGGAAGAGAGAGTCTAAAAGTTCAGACTGTATCCATGTGGTTTGAAGAGCAGGTAATCAAGCTTGTGTACGGATAGGGAGATCTTTCACACTGTATGCTGTGTAGACAAGCAGGTGTATATACACTACATTTATTTATACTTATACTGCCTGGTGAAGGGGATCCACAGTAAAACATTTTTTGCCCTGACTGAAAATAATCTGTAGCCAACTGATATCATCGCTAGCCTCCTGCAACCTTGCATTCTCATATGAGGACATTACATTTTGGGTTTGCTGCACCTTACATTTCATTTTGTCCAACTTAGACCTGTTGTCCTTATTGTGGACACTGTTATGTGCCATCTAGTGGTAGCAAAGCACAGTACACTAATCCACCTAAAAACAAGATGGGATACAAACTTGACCGATTATAGCAATAGTAACAAGCAAAAACACTTAAGCCCAGTTCAGACTAAATTTTCACAAGACGTGTTGAAACATGCAACTAGATGAATGCAACAATTCTCTATACCTCTGCTCTATTTGCAGCTTTTCAGGCTTATTTTGTGGCTGAATATAATTTGTAGCTAAAATAAATAAACAGGGACGATGAATCAGTCAATGAGCATGTGTGTGTGGTTGGGGCCATAAGCACACAGTGAGCAGCAGCAGCGACCCATCGTCTGACACTAACACACCGTGAGGACAGAAACAGAGGGCTCAGCCAGGACAGAGCACCTGCTACAGCGAGCGAACGCACTGTCTGCAGTCATTTTGACGTGACCAAGGGACCTCGCTACAAGTTGATTGACTGGAGAAACAGGTGACGTGCTTTATGTTCTAAAACCAGCCACTGGCGATTTTGACCAGCTGAGTTGCAGGTGACACCATCAGCAAGCTTGAGTCATGCTCAGACCGGCCAGTTAAAACCACTGCAACTTTTCTTTACAACGGCCTCAAACGGTTTTGACTTGTTGATCTTTGGTCGGAACTGGGGAAGTACTCATCTGAGGACACTGGGACTTTATCATTGTATTATTATTATTATTATTGCATTATTATTATAAGCCAAGTCCACAGGTCCTGCTTATCCCAAATAGCTAGGAGAAATTAAAAATGCATACTGAACGAGCTCAGGTTTTAGGAGGCTAGAGGTATGGCAAGTCTGCTTTTAAGATATCTTCAACAGTCTAATATTCTTCACACTTAATGTTGAATGGACAGGAATTGTAAAGAAAAGAGGAACACCGTGGATCACAGTGGAATTCTGCTTTAATCGCTGCCACCGCCAAGCGCTTCACTCTTATTTCCTTCTCTTAGTGAGCCCTCAGCCGTTTCTCTCCCTCTGTTTGTAACAAGGGATCATGTCAGCCCATTAGACCTCTGTTGAAATATGGATGAAGAGATGAGAGAGATGAGAGCTTACATTTCCCTTCTCAACCAGATCCTCTTCATCCTCATCTCCTCCGTCTGATCTCTGTTATCCTTACTCCCTTCTGTCAGTTCAGAGAAAGTGATGGGGGTGTTGTTTGTGTACCACTCAGAGGAAAACCTGAAATTGAATATAGCTCGCGTGTCACACACATTCTCCCAAGGAATTATCTAATTAATTTGACAATGCGCTGACTCTGTATATGCATGCCGTCGTTTCTAATTGTCTCCCATCAAGATCTCAACAGTACAGAATCATCTCTTCTGTCATCAGATGTTGTAAGTGTAACAGAATAGCCCAAAACGCAGAATTAATCCAGTTAGCTTTATTAAATTACAGGATTCTGGTTCTGGATCGCCTGGTCCGCCGAGCAGTTGCTGCAGGCAGTCACTGAAAGAATCCAGAGGAGTAAATTAATCACAGTTTTCAAAACTGAGTGCACAGATTATGAGACCATATGGACGGATTTCCACACTGACTTGTGTCGCATTTTGTGGCCCCTGAGGAGCTCTGGAAGCTCCACACTTCCCAGAAAGACTTTGTACAAGTCAGATTCACCCAGTGTTACTGCCAGGATTGTGCTGCTCTTTTTCTCTTTTGGTCTCTGTTGTTCAGAAACAGAATAGGCTTCAATGGCAAAGTACGTGTGCAAGGACAAGCAATTTGAGTCATTTTTTGTAGCTGTCAATGTAACAATATAACAAGGACAGTAAAGCTGAACACAGTGTTGTTGTTGTGAAATGACCAGTAATAAATTGCCTGATGTGCAGATTGAAAGAGAGATTTCGAGGAAGGATGCCAGATGGCAATATGTATGTGATATTAAAAATGGCAGGTTGGTCATTTATAAAGGTGCAATTAATGTTTGAAATCTGTGCTCTTAAAGTAAAAGATTTTCATTTAAACAAGTATCTGTTAAGTCACCATCTATCGAGAAACAGGTAACACAGTGGTGATTGAGCCTATGGCCTATGATGAAAGTACTTGCATTTGCAATTTCACGAACTGGATGTCAAAGCTGACATTCCTAGGAAAAATCTCAAGCAACGCAGTCATTAATAATCTGCTCTCACAAGCGCTGAAATATACATGCATGCAAACACACACCCCATATATGCTGTGGTAACCCTTTCATCTTACCGGCTACGGAGCTCATAAATGCCCGGAAAGCTGATATAAATGTTATGAAAGCAAATCTCTGCTGCGCAACTGCATAAATGTGTAAATTAACCACCTGAACTTGACCCACAAACTGCCAACTTAATGCGTTATAATAGCACAATTGCCAGGACTGATGGCAGAGACAATGACTGAGCATTGTTGCGTATGTGTTTGAGTGAGGGTTGAAGGTGGACTATTGACCTATGGCTAAGCCACGCCCCCTCCACTCACTCAGACAAACTATCAACATTCAGTGACCGGCGCTATGGCAGGTGTCACAGTACACGGCATTTGCAGGAGGCAATTGATGATTGTTGGGGACATAATGATCAGATGTCATTGAGAAGTAACCAAAAGGGCCTAAACTACGCATTGGAGGGATATATTCATCATTTTATTGTTGAGAAGGTCGATGAAAAGCTTAAATTACAAGCCAAAATTTACAGGTCACAGTGTACGCGTGATAAACTGCATCTCGTTGCCGTCACCATCAAAGACAACAAGTTAAAGTGTCACTGAAGTTAAGGTTTTTGGCTCAGAATATGAGAAAAGGATAACGGCCTTTTTACCATCTTTACCAAGAGTGTCTCTCCGTTAGTTTGGTGCTACAGTATTTACACTGAATCATTCAGCATAACGTTTGCCAACCTTTGTTATCTCTGCAATTACATATAAATTAATGGAGCTAAGCTCCAGAAGTTAACGTTAGCTTAACTAGAGCCCTTTGGACAACAGCTAACAATGATGTACGATCACCAAAGTACAAAACTAGAACAAAATAGGCTAATGAACTCCCAGCAAACAAGGTGACATGATAAACAACGCAGCTACGAGCTAACATTAGCTAACGTTAGCTAGAGATGTTAAAGATAACTTTATATATCTTTCTAGCAAAGTGACAATATGTTGCCTCAAACACGGTGTTGACTTACCTTAGAACAGATATTAATCTTATTCACGTTGAGTTGATGTTGTGGTCTAACGTTACCACACAACTTTATCCAAAGGAGACACTTTTCTCTGTTGAGATGTGGTTTAGGAAAGGGCAAAAAATACACCTCGTCGCCCAGCCTCTCAGGATACCTTGTGTCAGAGTTGCATGTACCCCATGCACACCGTTTGACCATTTTTAAACTTCAAATCTCAGATAAAGCTCATAAAACCGAACAAAACTGACTTTCTGTAATGCATTTCAATGAACGTCCAGGCAGAGAATGTCTGAGTGTATGGGAATGGCTATAAGCACTGTGACTGGCTCATCACCTTTGAGGGCGGGACTTAGCCATAGGTCAATTGCATGCTATGTCTGTCTAAGGTATTAACTTACTTGGAACGCTGCTTTGTCACGTCTTATTACCCACCTAGCCTGGTTTCAAACCAAAACACAGATGTAACTATGAAGTACGCACCTGCAGCCCACGGGCTTACTAGTCAATGACTATGGACTGTCTATTTATATATGTCTATCTTTTTTTTTCTTTGCATAGTAACTTAAAATACAGTATGAGCGATTATGGCATACAGAAAACATGGACCATGAAGATGGATCCTTTGCAGAACCTGAAGGCCACACAGAGGTTGCACTTCCCTCTCCTCAAATGAGATAGTCCAACCTCAAAAATACCAAAAGTTTTGTGCTTTCTGGCACTCGTCATTAACAACAAATATGTAATTTCTCATATCTGTAAATGCTTACCTAAGTAGCTTTAGCTCTAAAGCAAGTCCAAGTCTGGTTGCCCTGGATTTAGCCTTTGTGGATATAACAGAAGCTGGATAAATGAGAATCTTCACAGTGTCAAAGTGGCTCAAAAAAATGGATGTCAGTGCTAAACTCCGGAGCCTTTGTAGGAGGCCTTGAAGCCTCCCTAAGAGAAAAAGGCCAGACAGTAACCCTGTTGAAACACAAACACAAAATGAGCCTAGAATATAGTTCCTCTACAGTGTCCATCCACTGTCCTGGAGGTGGAGAGTCACATTTCAGCCAGTTGGCCTTTTTGTGTGTCAGTATAAGGATTTGAACAGATATGTGTCCTTCTTATAAATAATCCTCAAGTATTAATCCCAAGTACACAATCCGAGGGTCCCTTGGGATCTTGTAAAATAAAACTCTCTCAAGGATCAGAATAATCCTATCTCAGAATGCTTGTAGTTTTGTACATGACCAAAATATATGTGAGTGATTGGCATTCGCCTGCCCACAGTGTCTCCAGCAGTGCTGTTGTTTCATATTTTTTCTAAACCTAACCACGTGCTTTTGTTGCTTAAACCTAAGGAAGCAAACCCAGAAACAAGGTTTGTACATTCTGACTTTATTTTGAAAAGCATTTAACAAGCATTATAGTTTGACATGTAGGGCCACTGACCAAGCCTCAGTTTTTGAGTGAGTGACTCATTTTTGCAATGAGGGGTGAAGGGCAGCGAGAAATGCACATTCTAGGTCCTAACAGGATCGTCAGTCCATTCCTAGCAACAATTTGTGATGCTAATTTACCCATCGGAGAGGCTCTTCCTGTTTGTCCTTTCTCTGAGTGCTCATAGTGCCAAAGCAAACAAGTGCCTCTCATCTCTAGATCCCAGGGAGCAGCAAACAATGTCCAGCGCTACAAACTGACATTCTCTTGCTGCGTTAGCGGCTGTAAGGAGGTGAGAAGTTGGTGGAGAGATTGCCGAGCAGATGGCGGCACCACATGTGACCAGTCAAGTTGCCATTAAAGACTAAAGGGGTTCAAATGGCTCTTGTATTTGGAGGCTTGCGTGATTGTCAATAGTGTTTCTTGGTGAGCGCTCACTTCGCAGTGGCTGACAAATTGACTTTTTTTTTTTTTTTTTTGCAAATGCAAGGTTTCTGCTCGTGACAAGAGATAGAATACATTACAGACAGAGAGAAAGACAGATGGCTGAAGGGAGATGGAGGGCTGGTGAGGATGGTCGCTTGTCACATCAGAGTCTGACTAGTCTCTGCGGGTGTCAGCAGCATAGTCCTGTCATCGCATCTCTTTTTCTTCCTCTCCCTCTCACCTTCCTCCTGTTTCCAATCCTCTGACCCTGTGTCGAATTCAAACTAATGGCTTGTGAGTACACTGCATGCGCCGCTATCCACCGACCCACCAAACTCTCGTCTTTATCCATGTCCCCTTCTCTTCCTACCTTTCTCTATTTTCCCTAAGCGTGCCTTTTTCAAATTCCTTTGCTCGCTTCTTTTACCATCATCCCTTTTCACCCCTGACTCGCCTCTATACTCTCAGTTTATATTGGTCTCCCTCAGTCCGTCTTTCAGTTTCCTCCTCTCCATCTCACTGAGTCATGTCGTTCTTTCTCCATCTCTCCCCCTCTCTCCCTCACACACACACACACACACACACACACAAGCACAAAAAAGTATTGGCTTATATTTCCCATGGTGTCTGCAATACATTCAGCTTCACTAGCGGCAGCAATGTACTGGAGCAAGGCACCTGCTGTGCTGAGCTGATATGAGGAGAAAGACAGATACACAGTCGCACACATGCAGACGCTCACACACCGTGAGCTTTCACATGCTCAAATACGGATGGAAAATGTAATCATCCTCCGTCTGTAAATGCGCATAACTGGAAACTTGTACACAATTACAGTGTGTTTAACATCAGCCCGCTGGGGAATTCGTGCATAGAAAACAGCGCACAAAGAACACACGCAGACACACACACGTGAATATTGACACACGCAGTTTGTGTTGTGTCGGTGGCTGAAGGCAAACCCGTCTGCTCCCGTTGCCTTGGTTACAGGCCATAGGCTTGTCTTGAGAGGTGCTCTAGGTCTGCGCTCTCCATGTCAGGCTGTGCGGTTGGCACTGTGTGTCCGTCCATCTCTGCTTCTCGCTGTCTTCGCCATATGTGTGTCTGCATGTGAATCAGAGGGACTGTGCATGTGTGTGTGTGTGCATCGTGCAGCCGTCACGGCAAACACATTATGTGGCAATTTCACAACCCATAAACGAATCATGAGTGCAATTATCAAATTAGGTTGCAGTTTCTTGGATTATGTAACGAGTCCACTCCCTTATGTTATGTTTCATAATTGCTTGGGTTCCTGTCCAAACACATTCTGGAGGACACTGAAATTGTCTCACAGGCAGAAATACTTAGGATTTGTGAGACTAGTCGAGGGGAGCGCCACATACACATTTGAATTGAGGCCTAAATATTTGCTAATTTTAATGTGCCACAGCTGGTGCCATTTAATATACATAATATTTGCTTCCTCTCTAACACTCCAGCCCCAATCCTCAGTGAAACAGTCCTGTGCTTATCAGTGGCGCATGCATTCACTGATTCCACAGAAACAGATAAGGAACCTCTTCACTCATTTCTGCTGACTGCGAAGCTAAAATGCCAGATTAAACCTGGCTATGTACTCAAGTTGTATATTTAAATTGACCAAAAAACAGCCTGAATGTCTCCATGTTGCTGCTGACACGGCATTGTGTGGACATTTTGCCACAACTGCGTGCTTACAGAGATTAAAAGAGCAGTCGGTGATGCTTACATTTATCTTTCAGGAGTATAGACTGAATGTTAATCTTCCATCTCCTCGTGTGAGAAATTCACATAAATTAAATTACAGAAACAAATTGATGAAAGTAAATTGAATTGATTCGCTTCACTTTTATCTTATTTTGGAGGCGAGGCCGATTTAATAAAGAGGAAACTTCACATGATAAAGGCAAACTTGAATAAAACAGACTTGATTTGATTAAACACTTTGCTTTTCATCACAACCCTGGTGTTTATCATTCATTCATTTAATATCAGTCATTTACATTTTCACTTGCCAAAATAAGCAATGTGTAATTACAATCCAGCCTCATCGCTGTTTTTTATCCTCAGGTACAGCAGCACTCCTGTTATAAACTGGCAAATTGAGGATGGCATAGCCACTGACTGGCCAGCCCTTCACTCAGCTTTAACTGCAACATGTCAGAGACAAATAATTAGAGGAATTTAACCAGTTTAATCCTGCAGAAAACACTTAGCATGTGTGCCAGCGCAAACAATAAATATTGATGCTATCGCAAAAGTTGCAGGATGGCTCAAACTGCAGAACTGTGATGAACAAGAAAGTGAAATCTAGCTAGTTTTAGAAAGCCATGCATGTCTTTCAGTGTTAATTTTGACAGCTATTTTGGCAGCACTGTGGTGCAGTGGTTAACATTGTCGCTTCACAGCAAGAGGGTCCCTGGTTCGAACTCAGGTTGCTGGAGCCCTTCTGTGTAGAGCTTGCATGTTCTTCCCGTGTCAGCGTGGGTTTTCTCCGGGTACTCCGGCTTCCTCCCACAGTCCAAAGACATGCAGGTTAACTGGTGTCTCTAAATTGTCCGTAGGTGTGAATGTGAGTGTGAATGGTTGTCTGTCTCTATGTGTCAGCCCTGTGATAGTCTGGTGACCTGTCCAGGGTGTACCCCGCCTCTCGCGCAATCATATGAGAAGTGGTTATGGAAAATCAATAAATTTTAGATTTACTCTTAGTCTTGAGACATAAATACTTTTTAG
Source organism: Epinephelus lanceolatus (assembly GCF_041903045.1). Taxonomy (NCBI): domain Eukaryota; kingdom Metazoa; phylum Chordata; class Actinopteri; order Perciformes; family Serranidae; genus Epinephelus; species Epinephelus lanceolatus. Next base: position 28,864,286 of record NC_135751.1, on the reverse strand, counting down.
TTTTAGTCACATTTTAGTCATTTTTATACTTCGAACTCCACACGTCCATTCAGCACTTCCACCATCCAAAGTCAGACACACAGCTGATTATTTACTGCTGAATTACAGCTCACAACTCACAACAACCGCTGATGCTGCTCCAGTGTGCATGTTTTTGCTGGCTAGTGAAACATCCTACCGCAGACTATTTAGTGGAGTTGACCAGCCTGTCACTCATGCTGCACCTGAAGGTAATTGCAAGCACAGTTGTTCTCAGCTTTCATTGTCCGATAGTCCACCACTAACATTTTCGTCACTTCACAGATTTTGTGTTTCAGAAGTTGTCATTATTAAGATCTATTTTTTAGCTCATCATCGTCTCGTTTTCGTCACGGAACAAAAAAAATTCTTCATAGTTAAAGAAATTAACACTGATGTCTTTATCACATTACAATTTAAGAATGTTGGGATATCTGTGAGTGTCGTTCTAGTTTTTGTAGTTTGTTCCGCATTGTTGGCACTAGCCTACATGTCAGCTTTTTTTTTTCTGGACAATTCAGCATGTTGAATCTGCGTCAGAGACAGCGGAGCCTGTCAGTGAGAGAAATCCATCTTATTTGCAGTTCAATTTAGCAAAGAGAAATGGAAGTGAAAACAAACCAATGACTAAAATCAAGAGGGCGTGAGACTGAAACATTGAATCTAAAATAACAAGTTTGTTTCAATCTCACGCCCTCTTGATACTTGTTATTTTAGATTAAATTATTTTTTTAGCCATTGAGCTCTTTAGCTGAAGCAGTCCCTTTTTTGTGTCGCTGTTCACTGGTGCATGTGTAGTTACATTAACAAGACTTAAAATAAGAGAGAATCAGACATGGAGTTGCACATTCAAGGGTTTACTTGCGAGAAAGCCAAAGAACTAGTACATCATGACAATTTATAGTGTCTGACAAACAAGCAGTATCAGTTAACATGCCTACAGCTATAAGGTGTTTCCCGTCACTTAAGCGACTGCTTCCCTGTTATTCAGACAACCAGCTCAGAGAACTATTGTTTCTCCTCATGTAACCAAATTTGGCCAGAATCATTTAGCTGAAGTCACGTCAGGATAATAAGTCGGGTCACATACACCATATTTTCACACCATAAGCTAACTGGCTAACAGGCTTGGACAGTTTCATAGTATTACAGTATACCAGGGTATTTAGAAATCCTGGGAGTATGATTTAGCGCTCCATGCTCATACCATCACATACCATACTTCAATCCGTCCTGTCGGTCTTCTGGTTTTCGTTTTTGAATGACGGATAAAAACTCCTGGAGAGTTATTTCCTGTCACCTAGGCGCAGAATGTACATGCTAGTTGGCAGTTGGCTGAAGTCTTTGTGGTGTGTTCAGGTGCAGTTTTTTGGCCGAGAAGTGAGACGATGCAACAACCAGCATCCGTCGCCACTAGTTCTTTGATGTTGGTTTGGCGTTTTGGTGTGTTTGCGTCTTTACACCTTAATGTGCTGCATTTTTGTACCTGTCTACACCTTCTCTTCATCCTTTTTTATGGCTTTTAGAAACATTACTGAGGAAATAACGCAGTGTTAAAATGTGCATATACTGTTCAAACACACACACCTAACATATGTAGTGATTTGATCCTCACTTCTTACTGTCGCAGTGTAAAGTGTGTGTTTACCTTAAGTAAGAACACTGAGATGATATTTATTTGATGTTATGCACTCAGCGCTAAGCCCTTTTGAAATGCACAACAAGATACTCAAGTTATAAAGCAGGCCTCTTTATAGCCTGCTTTTTTGTTCATGGTGCTGGAAGGCAAATCTGTGGTTCTTGGACGTTTGAGACCAAATTCTATTCATTGCATGACACACACTTTTCAAAAAGCTGTTTTATTTTTGAGGAGGGTCTTATCTTAAAGACAGCCAACATTGTTGTTGAGTAAAGAGGGATTTTTTAGTGCGGGGGAAAATATGCAAAACTATAATTCCTCAAATGTTGTTTTGAATGGGAGGGGCAGAAAGTGTGTATAGAAGTGTGTGAATATCCTCATGAGCAAACTTTTTTTTTCTGGGGCTGGCAAAGTGAAAGTTACATTTGCTGAGACAAGCATAGCATCACTTACAGAATATACACTGCAGTTTGCTTGAGGCTTTTAAGATGGTGGTTTAGTTGTTATTCTAGGTGCTTCACTGTGCGTTTGCTCCTTTGGCTGGAGAGCTTTTGGCCAACTGCTATGCAGAGGGAAGAGTTTTGTTAAGAACATTATGAACTCTGCGGTTAAGCCTTCTGTCACTGTTAAAGGTTAAACGGGGGCAGTTGCACAGCTGTTTTCATAGATAGTACAGGGTGTGCAAATCTTTGCTGGACCATAAGTTTTTCAGTGTATGTTTGCAAATGGCTCCACATATTTGATAAAAAGGTGAAATCCTGTGTAAACAAAGATGGAGGTCAGGCACAGTAAAGCTGGGCATATGCTATATCAGAGTCCTGCGTGGGACTTTTTTTGAAAACCCACACCCGCCCATAGTCGTATTGCCCAGTAACAGAACCGACCCGTTACCTGTCATTATGTCTAAGTCAAAGGCGCACCTGCCCGGCCCCGTCAGTTAAAGTCCCGCAACCCAACCCGCAGCTGTGATTTAACACACGCAGGCTACGGTCACTTACATTCAGCTGGTTTCTCCTTTCTTGAATTACAAATCCAGCAGAGGCAAAGTCTCTTCTGTTGGCTGCTTGATGCCGGGATGGCCAAAGTATTCTGCACAATCACTGCCAGGAAACATTTTAGCATGCTCCTTCCACGACCATGAAACCTCAAAAATGATCCTCCTTGGGTGTTTTGAACTCGATATAGGCTGCCACGTCATCCTTGGGCGTCAGAGTTTCGAGGATGGTGGCGAATGTGGCGACAGAGACAAAGGTTCTTGTGTCACTGACTTTCAAAATAAAAGGAATTGCTGCTCAATAATAATGATTTAGATGTCAAAATATTACACATTCTGCACATCCTTTTCATTTGTTTTATTCTGAAAAATAAAAAATATATTTTTGTTTTCACCTGCTGCCCGCCCACTTGTTACACAGCTTTTTGTGGATACCTGACATGGTGCAGGACTCTGCACTGCTTGATATGAGCCTGTTTCTGACCCGATGTTTGAGCCACATGATTCGTTTTAGTGTCATGCCGCGCACCATTTGCCGTGCAGTGCATAGAAGTGAGCTTGGACCTATCATGGACTGCTCCCAACCGGCCATCCAACGTTTGTGTTTTATAGTAGAGATAGAACTTGACCTAAAAGTGTGACTCAGACAGCTGTTCAGTTTGAAGTGGATATATTTCTAATAAAGCAAGAAAGGATGTCTTGGGTTGATTCAGGGCACTCTGGGGAAACAGGTTGGCAGGCTGGAGTGGCAGGCAAGCAGGTGACTGGTGAGTTTGGATCTGAGGCACAGAGAAACAGGGTTTAAGCAAAAAAATCCAAGAGGAAAAAAACAAAAAGCAACTAGTGGGCTGTAGTTAGTACCCCAAGGTAGACTGAACGATCTGGCGGAGACTGAACTGCAGAGCTGAGGTATTTGAACGATGACAGTTTGGGTGAATGACTGACATGTCAGAAATTTCGGTCAGCCATCGTCAGGCTCTTGCACAGTTGAAACACAGCCACAAGTCGATTCCTCGAGGTCAGGGCCTCTTTTGTCACTCAATCAATTGTACAGTGCAACCTATAGCCAGCTAGTTTGTTGATGCTGCTAATGTGCTAACTGGACTGGCCAGTTTTTGGAGAAATCGACTTTTAAGGTCTCTTTAAGGTCTGTCTCTACATTATTGTGAACCTTACTTCCACTAGCAAACAAACTTCTACCTCAAACTCATCTTTAATGACAGTTGTCAGTAGCCAGGATGGTGCGCAGGGATCAGCAGGCCATTTTATTATCTGTTTTGCATGTACAGTGTGAGCAGTCGGGTTTGGGGCTAGATTATCAGACCATATAGTGTGAGCTTTGGTTTTACATCGCAGACAGTTTACTCGCACAGTGGGAGTTGGAATTAAACATTTCTTAAACAGCTTAAGGAATCAGCAGGAAGTATTAATGTACAAAGATGAGAGACATCATAGAAGGATGGACAAAGAAGCCTGGCAAGTCGAAATGAGGCCAAGCAGCCAGAGGGTGAGACAGAGAAAACTGGCCTGTGATAGACTCATTGATCAATTTTCCCACAAGGTGCTAGGAAATTAAGTGGGATAAAAAGAGGAATGAGAATGGAGTGAGGAAGGCGTGGAGATACCTGGCAGTCTGCCTCACCACTTCATCATAGAGATGGACCCAGAGAAAAGAATCAAGGGCACAAAACCGCAGTTACAGAGTCAAAACAAAAGTGCGACTGTCTGATGCCAAGGACAACGGCAGACACACTGTGTATCAGCGTGCACTTTGGTTGACATCACTCAGCTGTACTGACGGATTCTTCCTCCAGCAGCTGGGACCCTCCTCGCTGTGTCACACACAGCAGCTGACGTTGTGACAAACGCCAAAACTATGGATTGTTATAAGACAGTCGGTTTGAAAACACACCAGACTAGATGGGACAGTGGATGTCACAAAAATGGTGGTGGAGGAGGATGTGTGTGTGCGACTGTCTGTATTTTGTGTAGGTTTCGCTAAAGGCAGGAATTTTGCAAGTACTGGTTTACTGGGACCACACATGAGTGTGCGCGCGCTTGTGTGACCTATCATGCTACGTGCTCACTGGGGAAAGAGACAGGCACAGGCTTTAGTGCCACAGTGAGAAGCAGAATGTCATTTTGATTCACTCTGAATGAGACTGATCCTCAGGGTTTTCACAGGAACACACACACACACACACACACACATGCACACACGTGCACACATTCACGCACATGTAAGAACCAAGGAGGGGAGCTCTGTTGTAAACCCTCATTGTAAATTACAGAGATCTCATTCGGTCATGAGTCATCCTGTTCTTAACAAGCACACACACACACACACACACAAACACACACACACACGCACAGCTGTTGATTTGGTGCAGCCATTTAATAGAGTCATTCCTGCTTTTTCCATGGATTATATAAATGCTCACACTGAAACACACACACACAAACACACACTCTACTTTTACTATTTTGCAGCAGTGAAAAGAATCATACAGAAATAGAATTTGGTTCTTAAATTATTTACAAAATGGGAAGGCAAACTATTATCATGCAGCCAACTTGTGAAGGTCTTGTTTTCCCCGCTCAGTCTGAGTGGAGACGTCTTCATAACTCATGACAGAAAAAAGAAATGGAACAAACAGACACCAGAGTCTATACTTGACAACTGACAGCATTAAGTGACAGATATTACTCATAGAAATTGTGAGAATTAGTTCATCTCACTCTTTCCAAACAGTTTCTTTGATGTCTGTTGAAGTGCGACTAACGATGACTATATGCTTGATGCTGTGCTGATTTATACGTTTTGTTATTGTCTGATTTTTACATTGTGCCATTGTTATCATTCTATTGTTGTTCTCTGTGTTATTAAGAAGACATGTGAGGCATTCATGCAGGTATACAGAAATGTGACATTCACTTTCATGTATTATGAAAAGCGCTTATTGATAGATACTATATAGCTATCAAAGAACATAACAGAACATTGATAGAAAAGGCATTTAACTAGTGGCTGTGCTCCTTGGCTAGTACAAAAGTAAATGGTGATTATTGTTAGTTGGTAAGGTGACAACACAGGTCAGTGGGGCTATAAAGTGTGTCACACTCACTAGTTTGACAACCTATTCAACAGAGAAATACAACCATACACCAGTCCAAGTTTGTCTCTCATCGAACCGAGACTAACCTTAGCTGGATTTTCCTTTTTACTCATTGTAAACTACACTACGTTCAACTTGACAGAAACAACATAAGGGCTCATTTACTCTCATACAGAGACGGACGGAGGCAGACGGAGCCAGCTGTCCATATTTTGCATTCATTTTATTTGTATTTGTGCACGTTTTCTGAGAGCTTGGGGATACTGACGAAATGGGGCTGTACCACTGGAGATAATGAAGGCACTGTAGCGTATTCATGTGAGATACAGCCATAGGAGACAAAAAGGAAAATTTTAAAATGGGTAAAATTGGGTAAAACGAGGGGCGGCACGGTGGTGTGGTGGTTAGCACTGGGTTCCTGGTTCAATCCCAGGAGGGAGCCCTTCTGTGCGGAGTTTGCATGTTCTCCCCGTGTCAGCATGGGTTTACTCCGGCTTCCTCCCACAGTCCAAAAACATGCAGGTTAACTGGTGACTCCAAATTGGCTGCAGGTGTGAATGGCTGTCTGTTTCTATGTGTCAGCCCTATGATAGTCTGGTGACCTGTCCAGGGTGTACCCTGCCTCTCACCCAATGTCAGCTGGGATGGGCTGCACAGCACTTGTTCTTTAGAGGCAGCTGCAAAACATCACATCTTAACAAACATTCAATTAAAGGCAACAAAGGAAACAAGGAAATAACAGTTAGGGTGATATTTTAAAAGTAACAGATCACTTATATGAAAACATAACGTTGCTGCTCCACTGCACGTTTGATCGTTACTGCAAAACCTCACCTCAGTGAAGTTGTTTTGTTTATACAAAAGTTAGCCCACTACAGCGATTGTATTGGCAACAGCTCTGACCATCATGCTGTGGAAACAATTGCTTCTCCTCACATAACAGTATTTGCTCAGAATCATGTCAGACCATCTGGCTGAAGTCACGTCAGGTCATCTACACAATGTCTACACAATAAGAGTTTATGCCAGGTCATCTACCCTATATGTCCATTCTCCTCTCAGGTGAAGACACACAACTTACATCCATACATTCATTTCTTTTATCATAACCTATGAAACATTCTTTCACAGTACAATGCTATATAATTAAGCAGCTCACTCCAGGCTGTGCAGCTTGCATCGGGCTGAACAACGCACTTTAGCCGTGACATAATAACCATGTATCGCAGCCTGGAGTTAGCTGTTGCTTTAATAGAAAGTTATAGACACATTCCAGTATAGATTGTTGTATGAACCTGTTCATAAAACATTCATAAAGCATTGTTCTTACAAAGATATAGGCCTTCCTGGCTGCCAGCACACAGTGTAAGGTGGTTGCAGGTTCCTTTTGCCTCGCTCCCCGCCGCTAGAGGACCACTGCAGATGGCAGTTCAATAGACACAACTTTAGTTAAGGGCTGTAGCAGGTGATTTTTTTGCACCAGAGGTATGTACTACTCCGTTCACTCCATCATAGTTAGGCCACCAAAGTTGTCCTGAAATGTGTCCATTATGTAGCAGTTTGGTAGCGAGCTAACCTGTTGGTTAGGCTGACGTTTTTTCCGGCTCATACGTGTTGTTTGTCTGACATCAGACAGAACTGTCAACTCGTTACACTCTGTTTTACCTCAACAGAGGGATGGATTCAAAGGTATTTGTTCATTAACAAATAGGCACAGTGTGGCAGTGGTTAGCATTGTCACCTCACAGCAAGAGGGTTCCCAGTTGGAACCCAGGGTGGGGGAGCCCTTTTGTGTGAAGTCAGCGTGGTTTTCTCCAGGTACTCCGGCTTCCTCCCACAATCCCAGGACGTGCAGGCTAGGTCAATTGGTGACTTAATTGACCCCAAACAGTCACAGGGTTTCATTCAGAAAGTAAATGAATGTATGAATGTTCATTAACAACCTGTAAACATGGACATTCCCTGTGTCTATTAATGTGATGACATCACTAGTTGTTTGAAACCTGTTGGCATATTGGCAGAGATTTAAAATAGTGAATGGGATTACGGAATTAGTTATGTAACATATCAAAATATAGCTGATCCTAGAAAGAAATATTTGGCATGCCCACCTGACACATGTGCCTGGACACAAAAAGGGGGATAAACAGGTAGAAATGGAGGGCAAAGGGTTAAATATTCAGCACATTATGGTTAATCTAAGCTTTAAGGCTGCTGCTGTAAATTGTTTAGATGGCTGCAGCCAGCAGGGAATACAGAGTTTTCACAAGGACAAAATAAATAAGAAATGCACTCAGGTAATAAATTGGTTTTACACATGCACCAGAGCCTTCCATTTTTACATTTTGATGATTGGAATAATTAGTTTCTTTTCTGAAGACGTTTTGCTACCAAAGGTGTGGAAAATAAGGTCATACCAGGGCTCCTTAGCGCTGCCTTTTAGTTACCTGAACGCATCACAGAGGCAGACAGAGACAAAAAGAGAATCAGCGACACAAAGTGAGGATACTGAGATGTTTTGTTAGCAGGAGAGACAGAGAGCTTGATAAAGTTAGAAAGCCCCAAATAGAAAAAAAAAGGATGAAAGAGGAGGGCGAGCATCTGACGAAATCTGTATTGACGCAGACGGACAGGCATAAAAATAGGTAGAGACGTAGAGAAGAAGAAGAAGAGGGAATAGATGTGATGAGAGGAGAGTAAAGACAGGGAGGAGGCCCTGTCCGCATCCTAAGAAGATTAGACACACAGCAGTGAGGAGAAAGGGAGCGAAGGCGTGATGCTAAAGAGGGAGAAAGACAGAGACATAAAAATGCGAACTGAACCTCCTCAGTCACACGCTGCTGCTCTCTGGGTGCATCCTTGAACATTTTTAAGGGTAAATATCTCACAAGTAACAGCCTTAAAAGAACAATCAAATTAAATGCGGACGCTCAATAACAGCATGCCTGCCTTCCTCTCTCCTCAAAGCATCCTTGGTGTCAGACTCAGTTAGCGCCCTCCCAACATGATTAGGGAGTGACATGACCAGCCATCAGCTAACGCTCTGGAATCAGCTGGGTGTGAGTCAGCCGCCTGCTGCTTCATTTCCCTGGGGAGGGAAGAGGGTCTGCGGTCGGTATGACAGAGAAACTGAACTCGAACCAGCGCTGAGTCACTTCACATGTCAGTGCAGATGCTGCTGATACTGTTAGCTTTGATGGGTTGAAGGTGAGTAGTCCACAGGGGGTGCGAGGGAAGGTGTTCTGCATGTAATGAAGGAGTGTGGAGCGAGTGCTTTCACCTGCACTGCTCTGCAAATGTTTGTATTCTAAACTCCCAGCTATGAAGAGATTGGTGAGAAAGTTCAAAACAGGCACCGGCATAGCTTCCGTCCTTTGTCTCCCGTCTTGTGTTTGCACATAACCAAGTCCCAAACAAGTCCTCTCCCGTGCTTTCTGCATATCAGTGTTTATTTTCCGTCTTTTCCTCTTTCTCTCACACTCTCTGTCTCCCTCCTTCTTTCTCTGTGCATAGCATGCCTCTGTTCTTGGCTCCTGCTTTGCTAGCACAGGACCTCAGGGCAGGTTCTTTAGTTGTGCTATGGGAGTGCTACACACACACATACGCACACATTCGCACACACGCAGGCCTGATTGATTTTTCATTGCCAGTCGAGGTATAATGTGTCCCAAAGTGTTTGCGTTTGTTTTTCTCTAAGGGCAAAATTGTCCGTCGTTTGCTCTGTCACACCTGGGAATGAATGAGAAGCTGAGAAAACAGAGAGGTAGAAGGAAAAACGGGGGAGGCAACAGCTGGGGAAATTGAAAAGATATTGAGGGAGAGGAGTTAGAGGAAGGAAAGAAAGAAGACTGTAACCTAAAGGGGGTTCAACCCTTATTAAGGGGTTGGTGGTTAGATAAGGAGACTAGGAAGAAACGGGAGAGAGACTTCATAAAAACATTTCTCTCCACACATCGTTCTGACATTATTATTTCTCCCCGTTTCACTGTGTTACCCCCAGAGATCATCGCTAAAGAGATACCACAGACAGCACAGAGGATGGAGAGACATACAGATTAATGGAAAGAAATGAAAATAAGATGGTTGCAACCACATAATCCCTAGATAAAAGAAAATAGTGTGTGTGTGTGTGTGTGTGTGTGTGTGTGTGTGTGTTGCATGAAGCATCTACTGTTAAGATTTCCTTAAAAGTAGACTTAAAATTTCTTCAGCAAATCCGCAAGCTTCATTTTTTCGTGTTTAAGTTTTATCTTTTTTTCCTTAGAAACTCAGTTGAACGAGAAATGAAGTGTGTCCCCATGCAAGGCAGGTTCAATGAGAGGTTACCCGCTGAAATAAGATGTAACACAACTGATAGCTAGCTCTCTCCTCAGTGTTATTATTTCAGCGGACACTTTGTCTGCACGTCCTTAACAACTGCACATTTTCTTAAGCGTTTCATCAGATTTTAATTTTAAAGAGAAAACAGGAGAAATATTCAGCACACTTTCTTGTGCACTTAACCATCAGTTACTACATTTACATGCAGACCAGTTTTCTACTATTACTATGTATTATATATGGGTATAGACCTGCTCACATGGAACTAGTATTACCTGGGAACCTGTGATCTCAGGGTGCTTTCAGACCTAGAGTTGTCTTGCTTTGGTCTGAATCAGGGACTTACTTTGTTACAAAGCTGTATAATTGCCTAGAGTTGGTTCATGTTCTCACAGCAGCATTTACAAGCGGACCAGATCAAATGCCTTGTGAGAGAAAGCTGCTCTTGATTGGTCCGAATTTCCATGTGGGAAAAATCCAGGAAGTAAACAAAGCGTTGAAGAAGAGTACACTTGCAAGATAAATGTGACACTTTCTAATGTCACAATGGAGGGACAACTACGCAGGTTGATTTTAGCGCTGCTCATCGTGGACTATATTGCTGTCATTGTTCATTTTAGTCAAACCATACAGTTTGAAAACGAGGTGCGGCTCCAACTAGAAAACAATGTTTTGATACATTGGATGTGCTGAATGTGCATATTAAGGCAGTACAGGAGGAGGTGCACATTAATAATCCTTCAGGACTGTAACATGCTCATGTTTAATCCAAACAATGTGTCATGTGACTGCAGTTGGTTCGGATCCAGGTCGGAACACATTCTCACCACAAACGAACCGCACTCAGGAGGCAAACAAACTTGAGTTCTATTGAACCAAACCAAATAGGGCAGGTGTGAAAGCACCCTTAATCCCGTGCGAATCTGCCATGTCTGTAATTTGTCGAGTAAAAATTCCATCACAAATTAACCACCACATGTTGCCAAACACAAAGTCCTTATGATAACATTAGTACCCTCAAAATCACCATTTCTATCGATATTAAAGTTTTCAGTTTTCTCCGTGCCTCTTTCTGCCTCTTTCCTGGTCAGGAACTATTTAGGCTTTGTTGGCGACTATGAGTCAAAGACAGCATTTTGGGTCATCTTACTACACACACAGCATAAGGACCCATTAGCAGAGAAAGCAAGCTCAAATCCATCAGAGGAGCGAAATCTTGAAAGATACTTAGATGGATAATGTGACACCGTGTGACAGAATCAGTTCAGTTGTTGTTTAACCCACATTTAAGAGATGAAAGGAGGTTAACACTGTCTGTCACTGCCAGTGGTGCTGCGTTGTGTGGAGTGGCGTTACAAATGACTTTGTGGATCATATCTGGGGAGTAATATCAGTAAATTTGGGTAAAATACAGACTTTGCTCATTCTACACCAATATGCCACATGAAACATAGATGTGGAAGGCTAATTGTGCAATCACAAGAGGTCCCCAGGTGATATTAGCCCCATGCGATTGGATCTTATGACTATATTCTGAATTTGATACAGGTCATGTAAACGGCATAGCCTATTCCTTTTGGATATTCGAGGCCAGTCCAGGCCTTTTTTGGAATGTCGCATTTTCGGATGAAGATGTGGGATGTGCTGGTAATACTCTAGTTATAGGAGCATTCTTTGGACATTAATACAGTGCATTCTGAATATCGTCTTAATTCGGCTTTTTACTGCAGTTTGTGACACACAGCCTCTTGTCTGATTACCTTCAGCTCTGTGCATTGTCAGGGATGTGTTGTGCACAAACCAACAGTTTGCAAGGCCGTGGAGTAGAGATGCATGCCAATAGAAAAGCCCACACCTACTTTTAAACACAATGAATGACTTGAATATCGACAGTTTTTGGATATGCACAAATATTGCAACATTTGCAACACCGACCTTTTTAAAATGTGGTTGGAGGATAAAAAGAGGGAGGCTGTGTTTGCGCAGTTGAACAAGTCTATCACTGGCGCAGAACTTTGAAAAATTCCTATTTTGATGCAAAGTAGCAAAATGGCACAAGCCGCTCCAGTTGTTCCACTTTTCCATATTTTGACTTGATAAACAACAGGTGAGGGCACATTAATCAGGGTAAGCATGGCTGCACGTACACAGGAATATTAGTAGAGTATTCATTGTCATTAGCCATGTAAACAGCCTAATAAACATATTGTCTTTTGCAGAATAAGGGCAAAAAATTGAATATTTTGTGCATGTAAATGTAGTCAGTAACACAATAGATTGTTTTAAGTCAGATATTATGCTGATATTAGGGCTGATTCATTTCAACAAGAGATGCAAAGGTTTTGTTTGTAAGTGTTATTAGTGGGGGGTTTTTTATATAGATTTTGCAGATATTTTTATGCAGATCAGGGATGCATGGAGCAATTTTGCCACTGGTTTTAGCTTAAAATTATTGTTTTTTCCCCCTGCTCATATGCAAAGAGCAATATTTTGACACCAATTTTCGTGCCAGATGTTTTCAAACAGATGTCTCCAACATTAAATATAACCCTTGCGTTTTACCTTTCTTACTCTGGTATAAATCTTTAATGAATGCAACTTCTGGTTCATTTGAGGTAAAATCAAATTAATGGGTCGTTAATAACAGTTGCTTATAAGATTTTTGAGCTCTTTTCCTTTCTGTTAATCAAACATTCTTAGCAATCATCCATGTAAAAGTGAGTTGCTCACATTAACATGTGTTTGCGTGCCACACACAGACACATTTCCCACATCACTCTACCGGGGAGTTTAAGCTCTATAAGTGCAAAGTTCATAAGAACAAGAGACTTAAGGCTCATTGTGTGAATACAAAAAGAAAGACAAAAACTAAGAGTTAAGAGGATAGAGTACAGAACTATGAGAGCATAAGCTGACAGCTTAAGATATGAAAGACGTGAAAAGCTGTAAAAACTTTTAAACTGGATGATAGTGATTATAACACACACACACACACACACACACACACACTCCCTGCTGTGGTATGCATAATACTGTTTAAATTCAGTGTGTGAGGTCACCTTTTTAGTCGTATTCATCTTTGCATAGCATTTAAATGTGACATAATTACCTTTTATTAACTCTTAAAGAAGGCCTGTGTTGTGGCGAGTGTCAAACATATTGACAAACTACAGCTCAAGCAAACGATTTAATTTTATTTACATTGGCGCTGTTTTGTAATTGTTAATTGCTTTAAAAATTCAGAGCCCATACTGTAGCTTTCACAATTTTTAAGTAAATATCACCAAAGGTGTGTTGTTCCTTGGCAGGCAGCGGTATTTACTCTGTCATGTTTGATTTCGTGACTCATGCAGTCATGCAGCAAAAATAGGTTGGCTGGAAAAATACCCCTCATCTTCATTTTCATTGATGAAGTACTCACTGGCAGCGTGGCGGTAATGTGACCTCTTAGCTGGTAAGTTGCATGGTGTTTTGCGTACATGCTGTGGATGAGTCAGTTATGCATGTGATGATGTGAATCTGTCTGTTTCTATATTTGTTTGCACTTTGGTACAACACAACAGTGTATTTTCAAGACAGTCTTCTTCTTTTTTCTAACTTGTACAGCAATATTTCTCCAAAAATATTATTCAGAGTTGTTGTAACAAACCCTGTGAGAAAAAAACTCTCCTAATGGTGAAAATTACCATCTGTTATGTTCTTATAAAATAATTGAAAACACAAATTTAGCCCTAGTACTTGTATTTTAATGTATGGATTATAAGATTATGTTAGTTTATGTATATAAGCACAATGAGAGTAACAAAAAAAAATATTTGCTAGCAAATAACAATGGTACAAACTGGATTGCGTCATTATTTTTTTTAACTATTGATTAATGTAAAGATGTAAATTCATTACATAGTTCAGAGTGGGACCATTGTTCTGAGAATTAACACTTTACCAGAACCTATATTTGAAATAATGGCTGTATTGCAGCCGTTTATCCACCTTTCAGGTTCCTTTGTTCTCTGCTGGGACATTATCCTCATGTCAGGACCAATGGATCCTGTTAACAAGGAGACAACCCACCACCCACTTGGCCTACCTGGGAGTTAAAACAAAGGAACCACACATGCTGATGCTAGCAGGCATGACGCCGCTTCCATGGGACAGTGAAGAATAACAGAGTTTAGAGGAGAAGTTAAAGATGCTCTGAAACTTGCTGCATTCAGTTATAATCTGTTAAATAAAAGACCACAAACTAAATAGTCAGTTATAAGTAAGCAAGCTTAAAAGCAATTTAGATTTGGTATGTGTCAGATATTTAAAACATACCTTTCATATTTCCAGAGAGTGATTATAGGGATGAGGAGAGACATTTCAAGGAGAACCATGGGATGTTGTGTCAAGGGTGAAACATATTCTGAAGAATAAAATAAAGAAGGAAAAGAGACAGACGCTCATTCAGAACCAAGCCAGGAATCAGGTGATGGAGACACATATTCAAACTAAAGGTATTTGATTTAAGGTGTAATCTAAATCCCACACGACCACGTAGGTAGTTTGTTCCTACCCTCTAATACAAGCCACAGGAGCATTTCCTAAAATACTGCCCCTACTGCTGTCATACCTAAATGACAGTATAGGTTGTATATGACTACTGAGAGTCACAGATTTAAACACATGGTTAACGTTGTGAAATGGTCACAGCACCAAAACTAATTTGTTAGCTTTAGAAAAAAGATCATGGTTTGCAGCCAAGTGTGAAGTGGTTGGGATGAGAGTCAGCACCTTGAAGTCTGAGGCAATGGCTCTCTGCTGGAAAACAGTAGATTGCCCCCTCCAGGTTGGGGCAAAGTTACTGCCCCAAGTGAGGGAGTTCAAGTATCTCGGGGTCTTGTTTACGAGTGAGGGTAGTATGGAGCGTGAGATGGATCAGCGGTTTGGCGCGACGTCTGCAGTGATGTGGAAGCTGTGCTGGACCGTCATGGTGAAAAGGGAGCTAAGCCAGAAGACAAAGCTTTCGATTCACTGGTCCATCTACGTCCCAACCCTCACCTATGGTCATGAGCTCTGGGTAGTGACAGAAGCAATGAGGTCACAGATACAAGCAGCTGCAATGAGTTTCCCCAGAAGAGTGGCTGGGCTCAGCCTTAGAGATAGGGTAAGGAGCTTGGAAATCTGGTGGGACTCAACCTCTGCTCCTTTGCGTCGAAAAGTGTCAGTTAAGGTGGTTCGGGCATCTGATCAGGATGCCCCCTGGGCATCTCCTGTTAGAGGTGTTCCAGGCGCATCCAACTGGCAGGAGGCCCACGGGTAGACCCAGACTCTGGAGGGATTACATACCTTATCTGGCCTAGGAATGCCTCTGTTTCCAGGGGGAGCTGGAAAGTGTTGCTGGGAGGAGGGATGTCTGGGATACTTTGCTCAGCCTGCTGCCCCGTGACCTGGCTTCCGATAGGTGGTTGAAAATGGATGCATGGATGCATGGATGTATGGATGGATGGACAATGTTGACTTTTGATGTTGCACTACACACAAACATCGGTCTCCTGGGTGAAAGTCATGTGTTTGTTTGACCCATCCACCTCTCCTCCCTCCCATCCCATGCGGACTTTGTTGCTCTTTTTACTATGTTAACTGATTTCCTCCTTCACCTGTCATGATTATATTAAACTGCTTTAAGTTTACTCACTTCAGTAATGTAGTATACTCATAACTTTGATATATAAACCATACAGATTGTGTTTAATTTGAGACAGACATCTCCATCTATCTACCCATCCGGCCTTTTTTTTTTAAGTATATACAGTGTGTGTATGACTGTGCATTTCTCCTCAGCTGCTATGCTCCTTAACCCCAGTCCTGTTAATACGTGGTTCGAGAGGATTAGCATCATGGTGATCCTGCTCAACTGTGTGACACTGGGCATGTACCAGCCCTGTGAGAACATCGACTGCACCTCGGACCGCTGCCAGATACTGCAGGTAAGATAGACCTCTGTGTGTGTTTGAGCCTCTGTGTGTAAGAACAACATGTCAGCCCACTGATGAAGAGATAGAACAAAACAATCAATTATTTGACATAAACTCAGAGCGGCTCACAGCTCCTCTTGTCACTTTTCCTCAAGCTGCGATGCAGGCAAACATTGCAGCTGGAATATTTCCCACCTGGAAGCTTTATATTTTCTCCCGCTCTCTGTACAGGGAATTGGGACTTAGTTTGTTTTAATATAGTCTTGTGGAGTCGCATGTGATTTTGTCACTTCGTGATGGGAATACACTTGTGGAGACGAGTTCCAGTAGTTGAAATTGTGGTTGCAAATGGACACAAATGCCACAAAGGCTTTAGTTCTCCTTCTGCTACAAGTTACTGTCCGTTTTGATCAGGCTTTTGACCTGTATCAAACATGGTTCCTATACCACAGCTGTCCCCCGACATTTACCGCTGTACTGTGCACAGCCAAGATGAGTTTTCACATGGTTATTCTCTAAGTTATGAAGGTTTTCACATGACAGGAAACAGTGCAACTCTTTCTCACAATGATTGGCATGAAGTAGAAACTTTGTAGATCGACGTTTTGTTTATGCCTGTCACGATAATTATGTTACGAACTTATTGAGGTCAGCACGAATTATCGAGGTGATGTCAGTACATGTCATCCACATTTTAGCCAACATGATGCCAGAAAAAAAAAACAAGTTTTCCCTCCATTATAAAACTTGGGCATAGTACACACAGCATTTTTTTTTAAATCTCCTGTAGCCTAATTAACCAAAATAAACTATGCTGAGACACATTCAGCTGTCATTTCTGGGTTGCACTACTTCTATTCTTTCATCTCGGGAACCAGGTGAAGATAATGTCGAGGCTAATAGATGTTTTTCTCAGTGGCTACTAACCAGCCATAGAGTTCGGAAGTCCAGATGGACTTGGTCTTCAAGTGTCACTCCACAGCTCCGGTGTGGGGACATTTTTGGTTAAGCTGAATGAGACAGAAGAAGACATTAACCTGAACAAGCTGGTGTTTAAAAACATAAGCACTCATGTTACACTCTTCTACTTGTTGGTACTTACATCTAACTTACAGCTAACATCCTCCTGAGACCCCGTGTCCCCCATGAGGACATCACATTTTGGGTTAACTTTTAACTGGATATGCAAAAGTCTCTTGTTTCTGCTGTCTGTGCGTGACCTACAACTGCAAATGAGTCCATCGGTATGAAGATAAGCTGCTTACATTTAGTGACTCTTATAAATAGTAGCTATTCCTCCTCCTCAACCCGACGTCGGGGGAGTTAAAATAGCAGCAATCATCGGGTAAAAGTTCTGTGAAAGCACTGGACTCACCAACAGTCAGCCACGTCTCAGTCACACAGAGAAAATCCAATCCTCGGGAAGTCAGGAAATCCTTCAGGATAAACGTTTTGTTCGCTAGTGATCTAGCATTTACCAGCCCAATCCTGGCAGGAGCCGGTGGGTCCACGGCGTTAGCTGTCCGGGGAGCCACACACAGAGGCCGCAGGTTGCGCAGATTCACCCCGCGCCAGCAGGGATGAGGAGAGCAGGGGCCGCGGGGCTGGAACACCTCATCCGGGCCAACGACAGGTACCAGCCAGGCGTCGAAAGGGTCCAGCGAGTGCTGAGAAATAAAGAGGCGAGGCACCGCTCCATACTCAGTCCAAGAAGCCATGGAAGTGCTCGCTAAACAGGCCTTCAGCCTTACCAGCCGACCGCTGCGTTTACCCCGGTGGCAGTGGCGCTTACGCCGGAGAGGTGGAGCTGGGGCGCAACAGAGGTGAGCTGGGATCCCCGATAGGAGCGGGGACAAAGTTTTCCCGTCTTGTTGTTTCATTCATCCCCAAAACAAACACATGCGCGAGCCAGGTAAGCGTCTTTACGACAATACGCGCTAGAGCTCATGGGAAATGTAGGCAAAACACTACCGCTTTTGTCCACAGGGTCGCCAAAATCAACTCAAAATGAAAGTTCCTTGTAGGGGCTTTAACTTAGACCTGTGGTCCTTGTTTGTGGACATTTTTTGTGCCATCTAGTGGTGGTAAGAGCACAATACACTAATCCATGCAAAAACAAGATGGCAGCCATCTCTGTCAAGTCAGTTTGCAGCCGATCCCGACACAAAGTGGACAAGGTCCAAAACCTGATCACATTAATGGATAAAACTTGTTTATTTACGATTGATAACGTTTTGATATGGCAACAAGTGTGATCAATTTTAGCAACAGTAACAACCTAAGACATTGTTGATTAGAAAGTACTAGTTTGAAGACATTGGGACCTTGGTATTGTCTTGTTTGAGGACACTGGGACTGTTTAATTTTTATACTTATCAGGTTCTACTGATCACAAATAAAAGAAAAGGAAATTAAAAATGCATACCAAACAAAACTTTGGGTCTCAGGAGGATATGTTAATACTTTGCACTTTGGAACAAACTCCCTAACTATTGAGAAACTAGATTGGCTGTATAATGCTCGTTAAGGAATGACTCTCTATACCCTGGTGCCAAATGTTTAATATTTATATAAGTGCAATTTTTGTTAACAGGGAATCCATTGTATTTATTGTTTTGTTTGTGTGGTTGTATTTTATTTATTTAAGATATGTATGTTTTTACATTCCAGTGTCTAAATATTCATAAGAATCAAACTTTCATTGCTCTTTGAAAGGCTGTAATTGCATTATTATGCTATTACTAATGTTATGCCCCCGGTTTAGGGGACATAACATAAGCGACTGCGACTCCCCACGCTTTCCACTCCCAAGGAAGGCCAGTCACACAGTATCTCAAACAACAAAGTAAGCAGTTTATTTGTCCTCAGAGTAGAGCAATACCCAAAAGAACAAACAAAAATATACTCATGGACCCTCGACTTACCCAGCAAAAACAAATGTGAAACAAAAGACACGTTTCTCACCTAAACTTTTTCCATTCAAAACAAGAGAAGAGAAACTGGCAATGCCAAACAAAAAGGGCTTCTCACTTTTACTAAAACTGCTTCAAAGTGCTCTATTTATAGTGCTCAAAAGAATACAAGAAAAACAACTAATAACTTTAAAAAGTAAACTGTTAAACAAAACTCACCTACTCAAAACTGATCAAAATACTTTCCTAAACAACAAAGTTATCAAGAACACACACTCGTTAACAACGTTGCAGGTTTTTTCCTGCAGGCACTCAAAAACAAAATCGACATTCATAGTCTAATTGCTGGAAGAGGTAGAGTGAAAAGGAGGGAAGAGCATCTATCAGCTGGCGTTTAAAAATCTTCTGACATGCACTGGACCAATACGGTCACAGCAATCTCTGCAAATGGTCCAATCAGCAAACACCACCTGCCTTGCAACATCCAATCACACTCAACCACATGCACACACTCAGGGGAGCAGAGAGACCTCACTGAGACAGGGGTCATAGCATTATATCAGTGGCATGAAAGGGTCTGACAATGACAATAATATAATTTATCGCAAATATTTCTGGGACTATATTGCCAAACAAAAATGGTTACCATGGCTAGTTTAGATTTGCTTGTCTTGTCTTTGCTTATGGACTTGATTGATCCTGTTACAAGTCGTCACTGACAAAAGGACTTAGTAACAGGTTGAGCTCCCCTTATGTAAGAGCACAGGTTATTGGGATTTCTTTTTCTTGGCCAAATTTCAAATAGTTTCCTTTGTGTTTCTGTTTGTAAGCCACACAGGGCTTATATGGGTTTTGTTTCACTACTGTAATTTGCCAACTGGCTGAGGACTCAGTGTTCCTCTGGGGTCGTAATTGCTTTTTATCGAAGGAAATTTGGCAGGCTCAGTTTCAGGTGTGACAAGGACGACCTTATTCTGCCTCACACACTTTTTGTTGGTGGTTTGTAATGTCCATTGACATTGAAAATCTGTCTACAGTAACCTACATGTGAGGTGTCCACTGTTGCTATGTAGACTGATTGTGTACACCGTATCTCACTCTCCTACAGCACATTAGAGTGGATTATAATATCAAATAAAGCCCCCCAGACCAAACTGTAATAGGTTTATTTATCTCATCGGATTTTCTCCTCATTGTGCAGAGATTTTCAAATAAGCATTCGCTGCTGTTTCCAAACTGTGCGACACATCTTCCTGCTCCACTATCTCTCTTCCTCCTCCTACCTCTCCTTCTAATGCCATCTTTACTCCTCCCTATGTTCCCATTACCCCATCCTACACATACTCCCTCTCCCTTCCTCCATCCTGCGTCTCTCTAACAAGCATATTGTCTCCCCAGGTAGTGTAAGGGGGTCCTGTTCTGTTGGTTGCTAATGGTAACAGGAGGGATTTTGCTGACGGTGCTTAGATTGTTAGTGTGGCCCTCACGTGTTTCTCAAGCCCTCTGTGAAATACAGTATCCCCACCGCACTTCCTCTCTCATGTCTGTTTGGTAAATATGAAGAGTCTCCACTGGTTTCCTGGCAACTGCGGTGACAACAACACTTCAGGAAGCCACTGAGGCGGCCAAATAAGTAGTTCAGCACATAACTCCATCAAACCACAGCAGTTTGTTTTTACACTTTGGTTTCTGTACTGATTAAACAAACAAGATGGAATGTGCTAATTAGTGAGCTGTAGAGGTGCTTTGTTACCTCAAGACAGAGCTAGGGTAGCTGTTTCCTTTTGTTTCCAGTCTTGGTTCTATGCTAAGCTAACTGGCCACTAGCACTAGCCTCATATTTACCATTCAGACATGAGACTGGGATAAATGCTCTATTTTGACTCCCAGCAAGAAAGCAAATAACTGAATTTCCCAAAATGTTCTGAACTATGAACTATTCCTTGATTAAGTCAGCTTATCTGACACTGAATTGTGAATAAAAATTAGGTCTTAAATTATAATAATTACTGCATTGAAAATAATGTAGTCAATGTGAAAGGGAAAGTGTATTTCTTTTTCACTGTTTTGGGCAGCACAAAGAAGTTTGAAAGGCAGATAGCTCAACACCTCAGCACATATGGCCAGTTCAAAGTGAAAGAGTTGCTATCATGCTCATTTCCAGGTTCATATTTTTTCTAATAGAAACCCAAAATACTTGCTAACATGCTTTAAGGGACAAGAAAAATACTTAATTTTCTTTACTGTCAGTGCTGGAACACCTGAATTCACACTGTCTATCAAAGCCTAGTCTCTATATACAGACTCTACATTCAGTGAATGTAGAGTCTGTAGGCAAACCCCGAAGATCTTGCCTCCAGAAGAAGAGCGGAAGAGCCCTGGTTTCCAGTTGTAGGTTGTTTGTAGTTTGCGTGATATTGACCAATCACGTTTGAGCCGGTTGCAGGTGTTGCCAGGTTAAACGCTCCGGGCGGTGAACTAACAAGGCAGAACATAATTGGCGTCACTGCAAACTCTGAATCCATCGCAATGGTTCAGCATATTTACTTATATATAAATGGAAGCCGGAAACGGAAATTCGCGTCCTCCGCCCAAATCAAACCGGAATGCCAAAAAATCGGGGGTCTGCCCCCAGAGGCTGTATCGCCGCCTGCCGGAAGTCAGACGCCGAATACAGCCGATGGGTTCCGAGAATGATCAAAGCCCAGTCTGCTCTGATAGGCCTGCTTTTCCGGGTCTTCTTCATCTGGTTGCTCTGCACCATCATTGCAGCCAGGGAATGGCTGTAACCGAGAATAGCAGCACTTACTGTGAGAAATCGACTAAAGCTTCCAAACACAACGGGTCATGTTCCTGCAGGAATATGATACGAAATCAGGGGGGAAATTTGCCAACATCAGCAACCAAGATTACAGGTTTCTCAGACATTAGCATGTAGCTACATGTAGCAGTGTTCTGGCACCCAAGAAACCTTCAAAAGCTTCAAAACACAACCAGTCATGTTCCAGCTGGAATATGATCTGAAATCGGGTAAAAATTAGCAACATCAGCAACCAAGATTACATGTGTCTTGGACATTAGCATGTAGCTACATGTAGCAGTGTTCTGGCAGCCGAGAAATTACAGTGAATAGTGGCACTACCTCTGGTAAAAAATTACCAATAAAAGCTTCAAACACAACCAGACATGTTCCAACAGGAATGTGATCCAAAATCGAGGACAAAAAAACCCAACAACAACCAATCAGCAACCAAGGCAACATGTTTCCCTGACATAAGCTTGTAGCTAATCTGCTCCAGCCGATGACCATATCTAGAAAACCGTCACGATCTGACGTCATCTTGTAGCCAAAGTAAAAAAAGATAGTTGGTGTTTCTCAAAGTCAAGGATCCTTCCATGGTAGGATGAGTCCTTCCAAGGAAGGATCCTACAGAGGTAAGGCAAGAGTCCTTCCTAGTAATCAGTGAACACACATTGGAACAGGCTCACCAGTGTCCCCAGGTGTGCGTCATTAACACTCAGCGGTCTGAGGGAGTTTCAGGGTACTGTGATCATTTTGGCACTCTCTAAATAACCCGCCTTCTCGTCCACCCAGTTGTGCGCAAAGAATTGTATGTACTCTATACTTGCTGAGGATACACACATGCATACTTGAAAGTTCTTTGAAGGAAGAATCTGTCCTCAGAATTTGAAGGATCCTTGACATCAGAACAGTCCTTAGGCAGGATTTGAGGACGTAACATCTTTGAAATCCAGCCATTTAAGGATCCTTCCTTGACTTTGAGAAACACCCAGAGTATTCAGAACAGTCTGAAGCCTGAGGTTTTTGGTCACATGGATTACTTTTACACACATTTTCCCTTATTATTTGAAACTTTAGCCATGTCTAATATGAACATCCAACATTGTAACATTAGATAAATGGCAGAAAATAAGGAAAAGCGTAATAGGTCCCCTCTAACGAGTTCACAGCTAGACACTGCAGTCAAGGATGAAATTGTACTTCCTATAAGGATGTGGAGCAGCCAGCTGTCTCTGGCCTCATGTAAATCATGTCTATATTTGCATAGTCATCTTACACAAATCAGAAGTTGTTTTTCTACCTTAAATGGATTCAGATGGAACAGGACTCATTATACCTTCAGATCAGCACCTGTTCAACCTTTTTAATCGAGCTTCAACTGTTGAGAAAACACACAGACAGGTATTACTTTCCCCGTCCGATTTGTCACTGAGTGTGAAATGAACATTCGTCCGTGTGGTGCCTTTGGATTGATACGCTGATTACTGTTGTCATTCACTTATTCCACAAGTGGAGTAAGACACACATACATTTCTTCATTTCAAATGGTCCACCATCGCAATCTTGATGACCTACTTACTGCGTCCTTTCCCCCTGCCAAATAAGCAGCACAATGACAGCATATGAAGTAGCTTCCACACCGGCTCCTATTTCAAATCATGAAAGAAGCCCGTTACAAGACAGCCTTAACCTCTTTACAAATCATGTTGACGATAAAACCTGATAGGCTGACTGAAGAGGAAGCCGGCGGTAGTGACAAACAACTATGATGAATTCATTCCCCTTTCAGTCAGAGCAGAGCGCAACAGGGATCCGACTGGTGCAGCCAACGTCGGATTACACGTGAAGCGTGCAGGCTGCATTATTTATCAAAACATCATTTAAACAGCATGTGAGACGGATCTTCTCATCTTTCCCATTGCATGCTGCCAGCTCTGTGTGTGTATGTGTGAGAGAGACACACATGTTGGCTTCAAATGCATTACAAAACATGCCTCTATATTTATATACAGAGCCATGTTTGCCAAAAATCAAAGAAGCACAGATTTATATTTATATAGACGTGCATGCTTACATTCACGCACCCACAAGTGCACAAATTTGCGCCAACTCATTTCAATTTCAACCTTTAGATATCTTGATCCCTTTAGATAACAAACACCACTGAAGAAGTCCACACTGGTACAGAAAAGGGAATATATAGCTGCTTCTGTGTCTTGCTATTTCTGACTTGGACAAAACAACATCCTCCTCTGCTCCTGCCAGCGCTGCTACATGAATAAATCCTCAAGATTTCACACACCATTTATCTCATTCAATATGGTCTATAGCTACAAACATCATCTTGCAATTTTTCATCAATGCTGGGTTAAAAAAAAATTCTCCCTTCTTCAATTGAAGCCTATTACTCCTGGTTGTCCAAATGTACCACATATCAGTGTTCTCTATTCTGCTGTGGGTTATTGTTGAGTCTCTAGTTTGTCATTTAACTTCTGCCTGAAACCCGGAAAAAGTAATAACCTTAAAGTACTTGAAGAAAATTGTTTTTCCAATGCAGCATGTGTATTGGTTTGTGCCATCTGATTTGTCGAGTGCACAGACTCTTTTCCCAGGGCATATGCACTCACTGTATTTTAGCAGCCCAAAGCAACACTGAGTTGGAAAGTTTTTGTGATATGAAAATCAGTATCTTTTCAGGCTTTCTTAGTATTTATATATGGATTGCTGTCAAGTAAGTTGAAAGGACAGTTCACACTCAAAAATACATATTGTATCTCTAACCTGTAGTGCTATTTATCAGTCTAACTTGTTTAATGTGAGTCACATAGTGTTGTAGATGTCGGCTGTAGAGATGTCTGCCTTCTCTCAAATATAATGGAACTAGATGGCACTTGGCTTGTGGTGCTCATACGTTTCAAAAACTCAACTCAAGATAATTCACAGCCCTTGTTGTGTGCAGTTTCATGTAGGAACTACTTTATTTCTACCAAACTACACCCGGAAACCATATCATCAGGCAGAAGGAAGTGTGCTAGTCTGAGTGGGCGGAAGTTAGCTGCATAGATCAGCCTCTCATTGGGCGTAACGAGCCACCCACTGAAGTCCCGCCCTACCACCTCCGGTTGTGTAGCAGTTTTCAACTGTTTTCAACACGTCCTTTACTAACTTTTGCGGTGTTTGATCTTGCGGGGATGTAGCCATTTTTCTGCCATGGTTCGCGTCCTGTAGGTGATATTTTTGTGGGTGTGTTACACCCAAAATCTGTTTCCCCCCGGGAATATTTTTGCAAGCGCACCGTTGCTGTGGCACCGCCCAGAATGATTGTGATTGGTTGAAAGAAATACAAGCAGCCGGGGCGTTTTTTTCTCGAATCTTAAAGTGAGAGTCGGCCCAGCCAGACCTTTCTTTTCTTGAGAAAGGTCTGGTGAGCGAGACTAGAAGTGTGCATCTATTCAAGGATGAGAGGCTCATGCTCATGACAGTGCTACATGTAACATGAATGGCGTCCTCCTCAGCTGAGCTAGCTCAGTGGTGCTAGGGTTCCTAGCAGTAGATGCACTCTCCCTTCTACGTGGTGATTCAGTCGGCTGATGTAGTTTGGTAGAAAAAAAAACATGAAACTGCTTACACCAAGGTCATGATTTCTGTAAAGAGACATTGCTGTTGAGTTTTTCAAATATAATTTTTGCTGCTTTGAGCACCACAAGCTGAGTGCCATCTAGTTCCATTGTATTTAAGAGAAGGCAGACATCTTAACAGCCATTTGTGTTGATTTTTGATTCTAGGGAATCAAAGAGTTTGAGGCCACTATAGTCATTGCAACATGTAAAGGGTAAATTCACCCCTAAATCAAAAATACATATTTTTTCTTTTACCTGTAGTGCTATTTATCGGTCTAGATTGTTTTGGTGTGAGTTGCAGAGTGTTGGAGATATCAGCTGTAGAGATGTCTGCCTTCTCTTAAATACATTGAAGCTAGGCTCGGCTTGCGGTGCTCAAAGCGCCAAAACAAAACAAAACAGAAAACATAAAAAAAATACTCAACAGCAAAGTCTCTTTCCAGAAATCATGAGCTGGTTACTCCAGATAATCCACAGACCTTCTTGTGTGAAGTTTCGTGTGGGAACTGTTATCTTTCTACCAAAGTACACCCACCAACTGTATCATTGCGCAGACGGAAGAATGTGTCTACTGTTAGCTCACCTAGCACAACTATACTAGCTAACATTAGCTAGTTAGCATAGCTGAGAAGGAAGCCATTGTTTAAATCCCGCGCTGTCTTCTCAATCATGAGTAGATGCATGTTTCTTTCTGCGCAGTGATATGGTCGACAGGTGTAGTTCGGTAGACAGAAAATAGTTCCTACACGAAACTGCTCACCAGAAGTTCTGTGAATTATCTTGAATAATCATGATTTCTGGAAAGAGACATTTCTGTTGAGTTTTTCAGATGTTTTACTTCCATTACGATGGAGAGAAGGCAGACATCTCTGATATACCCAACACTCAGAAACTCACACCAGAACAATCTTGATTAATAATTAGAACTACAGGGAAGAGGAAAAATCTGTCATTTTGATTTTGGGTGAGCTGTCCCTTTAGGCTTATTAAAACTTGGGCTGTTTTAACCTTTCAGCTAAAGATTATATTAGAGTATGTTTTTAGAGTATGTTTTTCTTATCATTTGCACTTGACCTGAGACTGTAACCAGCTTAAGGTGGTACCCTATCTGCAGATTTTCGAAGAGCAATTTAAATGGGTAAACATTCTCGCACCGTGGGTCAAACTCTTCATTTCATATTTAGTCAGTAAAGCAAGCATTTCAAGTATATATAACTTTGAGGTTAAACAGCAGTACTAAATGTATTATCTCATTTTGTGGCTTTGTGCACAGTTTGGGGAGTCACGACAGTTTTGGAATAAACAAAAAGGCTTGTCATCATCTAAAATTCAAATTATGACCAATGACTTATGAACAAGCAGCCGTGCAGCTTCATTGCTTTTTTGAATATCCGGGCCTCGGAAATCTCTGTGTCAAGAGATAGCAGCTTGAGTTATATGTAGTAGGAATATGTAACAAGGCAGCAAACACAGTCACACAGCCTAGGGCAAAGCACTGGGAGAGAGTTCCGAAAATACAATAGGGAGGTTTAGCTAGTGATCTGAACATAATAATGCAAGCAGGACATGGCAGAGATATGAGCTCATCTGTCTTTCTCTCCATTTATCTCTCACTGTCTCTTCTGTCTTCATATTTGTTTTCTCTGAGGTTTGACCTGGATCTCCCTCACTTTCCTTTTTTCCTCTTCACTTCTTTCTTCCCTTGTGATTCAAGTATCGCAGCGTGGGTTGCTTCGCACTGGGCACCATATGTTTTGCGGGGTATTACATTAGTACAGACACATGTTCTCAGTGCAGCCATAAGCCTTTTTTTACACCATTCAGATCACAACATTAACAGTAAACTGGGCTCGAGTGATCGCCACCAGCATTTTCAGTCACACAAACACATGAAGAGCACATCAGCCTTGAGTATCACATATTCTGTTGGTGTGTTAGATCATGATTTGTGGTGTTTTAAAGGGCAGTTTGATGGAAAATAACTAACTTGACAGCTCCTGTGAGCTTTGGGATGAGTCTGCTGTGGTGTGGCAACACTTAAAAAGTGTCAAAATTGTCTTTGAAACATTGAAAACGGAAGGTCATGGATTGTTCTGAGGTATTTGAATTAGATAGGGATCAGACCAAAACATCACTTGAGGCTTGAGAAATTTGCTTTAGGGCACATGTCCAAAAAAAAAGCATGCACACACACACACACACACACACAAAAACAGATTTAGTGTTAATGGCTCAAGAGTAATTTGTCCTCACCAGAAATAATAAGTGCTCCTCGTTCATTAACAAACTGATTTGGATGAAAAAAAATGAAGAGGGAGCTCTGACAACAGCTTGAGCCCACTACTTATGTGCTCCAAGAGAAATGTATCAAATGCATCTTCTTCTCACTTTCCTCCATCTTTATCTCCCTTTGTTTTCTCATAGGCCTTCGATGCATTTATCTACATCTTCTTTGCATTGGAGATGGTGGTAAAGATGGTGGCTCTTGGGATCTTTGGCCGACGCTGTTACCTGGGAGACACCTGGAACAGACTGGACTTCTTCATCGTCATGGCTGGGTAAGCAAGTGTATCATAATGATAGCATTAATTCTACTTCTGGTAAAGTTTGTGTGTCATGTTGTTCAGGGGACACTGAAATGGCAAAAAGCAACATTTGCTTTTAATGACGAAAACTCTGTCTGTGGGTGTGTCTGTGTGTCTTTTCCACGTTTTTCTCCTCACTGACTTGGTCAATCCATGTGAAATTTGGCACAGTGGTAGAGGGTCATGGGAGGATGCGAATGAAACAATATTACATCAGTTGGCCAAAAGGGGGCGCTATAGCAACTGATTGAAATCACAAACTTTGAACGGGCATATCTCATGCCCCGTATGTCGTAGAGACATGAAACTTTGCACAGAGATGCCTCTCCTCATGAGGAACAAATTTGCCTCACGAACCCATAACTTCCGGTTACATAGATTTTCCGCCATTTTGATTTTTTTGAAAAACACTTCAAATCGATCTCTTCCTAGAAAGTTTGACCAATCTGCATGAAACTCGGTGAACATAATCTAGGGACCAATATCTAAAGTTCCCTCTTGGCAAAAGTTGGAAAACTTACTAAAACTGAGCTTCTATAAGGCAATGAATATTGCGGAGGGCGTGGCTCATCACATAAAGGTGTATAACATCTCAAGGGTTTCACCGATCACCACGCAACTTTGTAGGCATATGACCACACATAATCTGAGGGGATCCCTCCATTATTGACCCCATCAAATAAAATGGGGGCGCTAGAGAGCTAATTTATTATCTTGGCCTAACCACCATATGGATTTTTACTAAACTTCAAGATATGTAGAACAGGACGCCTCAAGGTGACTGGAGAAATTTAACTCTAATTGGCAACTGGGTGGCGCTATAACAACAGAAAAATACTTAAAAATGGCTAAAATGCGACCGATCACTGTGGCTCCCCCTGTGGTCCAATGTTATGAGTTATGGTATGGTATGCTGTACATAATCACAGAAACTGTCAGTGTGTTCTGTCTGTCCCACGTTTTTCTACTCACTGATGTGGTCAATCTACATGAAACTGTACATAGGCATTGAGGATTGGCATAGGTAGAAGGTGACAAAACTACCAATGGGTATGGACTAGTAGATTAATAATACAGTGTCCATAGAGTTTAGCATGTAAGGAACTTGTCTATGATGACTGTGGCTGCCCTCACACCCTTTTCAGTATTGTAGATTAAATGTTGGGAGCGTCCTATTTTGTGTGGATATGTTTGACTGGTGAGAAAGTTGTTATATAAAGATTTGGACCACAACAGTCTGTTCGCCGATAAAAAAAAAACAAGACTATGACTTGTTTCAGCAAATGCCAAAAATGGCATATGTTTGCATTCAACTGACAAATTGCTGCTGACATTGTTGTAGGGCCACAAATCCAAAAGTCAGGGAAAGCCAAACCATAACTAAAGACCCTTTTAGGGCCGACATGATGACCTCATTTTATGAGTTGGAGGCAAAACACGACTCTCGACTCTCCACCACAGGGCTGTAGGAGTCTTAAAATGTTTTTTTTGTGTTATTGGAAGCCAGAATAGAAGGAGTCATGGCTGAAAACTTATATTCACATATCACATACCAGCAGCCACTGCCTGTCAACAAAAACAAAGCCAACTATGGTTAAATGCGATACGACTAAAGGACTGGATGGAGGGGATCATAAAAATGCTCTCATGTGCAGCGCACACTTCATATCAGGTTAGGGAAAAAGTATTTCCTGTTGTAGGGATGAATAACGTTATGTGTATTAAGGGTTATCATGTCCACCTCATCAGAAATTGGGGAGGTATTAAGAGGAATATTGGATTTCTCCATAACGCTAACTTTTTAGCACATTAGCTAACGTTAGCTACGATAGCAAAACAAACTGGAGGAAACCGTTCAAGTGTCGTCCTCCTTTGTAAGATTGACATAGTAACCAACCACAAAGCCGGCCATCCCACCTTCAGCAGTCCTGTCAAATCATCCATCCACTGAGTGGGAGCATACAGGTCAGCCAGTCTGGTCCCTTTGGTCCGTGTTTACTTATTCAAGTAACACTTGTGGTCCTTGAGAGTGAGTGACCTGACATGGTGCATTCATAAATTCAGTCTGTTGCTCTACACTAAAATGAGAGCCCTGTTGGTTGAAGAAACCGAGCGTTATATTTCTACATGAATGAACGAACGGTGATGTGAATTACACATTCACTCAGCTTGGCGCTCTGCTGCTCCGCCTCCTCAGAGTGCTCAGGGAGGACTCTGCCACTCCGAGAGTGCGTTGCTCTGGATAACCTAATCACACATTCCGACAGTGCTCCGAATTTACGAACAATCCAGTTTATGCCAGAGTGCACTCCGGCACTCGGAATGAATATTTCTGAATGCAACACTTGCGTCATCTTCCTCCATTGTCTAAAGCAAGCCAAGAGAACTTGCTAGAATTGTATTGCCTCCAGCTAAGCCCTGCCCACCAAAATACGTTATACTGTTTACTGACAGTAAAAGGGTCTGTGATAGTTTTTTGAGCACTGACAAATATCGTCATCCTGTTGATTGTAGAGTCCTATCAGAAAACACTTTTATGTGCCGTTCAGGAGAGGAATAGTATTTGTCATTACTTGGGGCACTTGTTGGCTCCAGGACTTGTTTTCCTGCTCTGGTTGTAACAGACTGTCACTATGACTCCACTCTCGTCTCATCTACTGCTTCTAACTCTTTGTTCATGGGTTTTGTAAGCTCCTTATTAAAATCAGAGAGAAAATTAATAACGCCGTCAAGAGCTGTTAGGTGTTGCATGATTTTCAGTCACTCCAGACATTTTCACATTTTCATCTTTGGGAGTGTGTGTCGTGCTGATGATGCAAGATGACAGGTCACCAAAACTGTCTAATGAATGAGTAACCTGTCAGTCCGTGTGACTTCATGTTTACAACTTCTGTTTGCTGTGTTATACCTCAGTGTGAACACTAAACAGACCAGAAGGCAAACGTAGAGGGAACCAAACTACAGGTGTCATCAGCATCCATTTATTCAGCCGCTAATTGGCTTGTCAGTAAAGTTCATATGATACTTGCTATTTTACAGAATTAGAACCAGTTTGAAAAGTTTTAAAAGCAGGTGATTTACCTGTGTGGCCTTTATGCCAGAGTATAATCAACATTGCAAAGCGACAGTTCACCCCAAAATTGAAACTAGGTATTTTTCCTCTTACCTGCAGTGCTATTTATCAGTCTAGATTGTTTTAGATTTTGCGTCTCTTGAATATAATGGAACTAGATGGCACTCAGCTTGAGGTGCTCAAAGCACTAAATAATACATTTAAAAAAAACTAAGCAGCAACATCTCTTTTCAGAAATCATGACCCGGTTACTCAGGATAATCCACAGACCCTGTTGTGAGCAGTTTCATGTTGAAACTATGTTCTGTCTGCCAAACTACACCTGCAAACCATATCACCATGCTGAAGGAAGTGTGCATCTACTCATGGATGAGAGGCTCGTGCTCGTGACATTGCTACATGTAAACATTAATTGTGTCGTCTAAAGCTGAGCTAGCCCAGTGGTGTTAGGGTACCTAAATGGACCTGTACTTGTATAGAACCTTTGTAGTCCTCCGACCACTGAGCGCATTTTTTACACTACAAATCACATTAATCCATTAACACATATCCATACACTGGTGGCCGAGGCTACCATACAAGGTGCCACCTGCTACACAGTTTTGTTTTTTTCCAATGGAACAGCCATCAGGAGCAATTTGGGGTTCAGTATCTTGCTCAAGAATACTTTGCTGTGGACTGGAGGAGCTGGGGATCGAAACCGCTGATCTGCCAAACCACTGAGCTACAGCAGCCCCCCTAGCACATGCACTCTTCCTGCTATGGTGTAGTTCAGTAGAAAGAAAATAGTTCCTACATAAAACTGCTCACAACAAGGTCTGTGGAGGAACCGCGTCACGATTCCTGGAAAGAGACATTGCTGTTCAGTCTTTCTTTGTATTTCTTTAGTGCTTTGAGCACCACAAGCTGAGTGCCATCTAGTTCCATTACATTTGAGAGAAGGCAGACATCTTGGGGCATCGGTAGTGGATAGTGCTGGCGCCCCATGTATAGAGGCGATGCCTCGCTGCAGCGGTCGCAGGTTCGACTCAGGCTTGCAACCCTAGTGGGCGGCAGTAGCTCAGTCCATAGGGACTTGGGTTGGGAACCGGAGGGTCGCCTATTCAAGTCCCCGTCCAGACCAAATATGGAGAGTGGACTGGTAGCTGGAGAGGTGCCAGTTCACTTTCTGGGCACTGCCGAGGTGCCCTTGAGCAAGACACCGAACCCCCCAAACTGCTCGGGGCGCCTGACCAAGGCAGCCCCCTCACTCTGACATCTCTCCACTTTGTGCATGTATAGGTCCTGTTTGTGCATGTGTGTGTCTTTCGGACCTGTGTGTTAATGACAAAAGAGTGAAAAAATTTGAATTAATAAAGTATATGAAATTAAAAAAAACAAACAAACAGCTGATATCTCCAACACTCAGCAACTCACACCAAAACAATCTAGACTGCTAAACAGCACTACAGGTTAGAGGAAAAATATGTGCTTTTAATTTGGGGGGTGAACTGTCCCTTTAACAGTATCGCCACAAACCCGGGAAACATGTCAAATAAAGCCTCAGAGACATTTCTCCAGAAGCCCATTGTACATGCAGCATTGTGGGGTGTCCTCTGAGAATACAACCATAAGGCAACTACCTCCGGTACCCTGCCACAGACACTGAAGTATAACAGAAGACTGTGCCTGTTGCAGTATGCTACAGTATGGGGTATTCACCAGGGTAAAGATGAAAACATGCTTGAATTCTTCCGCATCAATTAACACCAGAGCACTGCCCAATACTTGATTGTGTGGAGTGGGTGGCACAAATGTTGTTTTGGACTTCAACATATGTTTACATTGGAAGTAAAATTTGTTTATTAGTCATATGGGAAGACGACAAGAAAGGAAGGAATGAACTAAGAATTCAAAGTTTTCGAGAGACGCCCACTGCTGAAATGACACCTACCCACAAGAATATACAAAACCATGATCATATATCGTGTTAGTTATTGCATAATTTCGGCACACTCTTACAAAGTTTCCTTCACACAGGCTGCTACCGTGGGACACATTTACACACACGCTAGATGGATGCACGTGCACAAAACAAAAGCAAACACACCTGCTCAAACACCTGCTCTGAACGAAGGAAAATGAGAGGCTCAGACATGGACGATAAAGCAAGTGTGTGTGACTCTGTGTGTGTGTGTGTGTGTGTGTGTGAGAGAGAGATGGATAGGGAGAGCGGCTAGTATAATAGCACACAAAGAAAGGCAGAGCAACAGACTTAGCAGGGTAGGTGGAGGGACATTCATCTTCATTTGAGCTGAATCACTTTATCCCCAGTGGATGCTCATAGTTTGTGTGTGAGTGTGTGTGTGTGTTAGTGGCACAGAATTACCCACACAGATTACAGTCTGTCATTTTATGCCTTTTGAGTTTGTTTAATCTGTGTATGTGCTCGCCTGTGTTTGTATATGCATTTGTGCGAACGCCTCCGTCTTCGTTTTCCTCTTGGCAGCAGCCATTAGATTAGCGTCTAGGCTAATTGCAGAGGGCATTGCCAAACTTACCAGGCCAAATCATAGCCGACAGTCTGCTATGAGCTCTGTGTCTGTTACCCATGAGCACCACCTCGCTCTCTCACCCTCCCTCCTTCACCCTCCCTCTTCTTCTTCTTCTTCTTTCTTTTTTCGCATGCTTGGATGCACATCTTCCCTTGTCATCTCCCCTTCAGACCCCATGCAGACCAGGCTCTCGTCCAGACAGGCTCTAAAGGGGGTTTCGTGCTTTTGCTCCTGCCACATGCAGTCTGTTTTATTTTCTATACTGTATATTTTATCTTTGCCTAATCCACTGCGCTGAGACTTATTTTTGCAAGCCTGTCTGCTATCTGTGAGAACAGATATACTGCAGCATGTCTCCTTGTGTGTGTCTGCTGTGATACTTGATCCAAGGATGAGGCATGACCCTTTTCATAAAAACTCAGCCTTGCATTCAGTATTTATTCTAATGTATGCCTCAGATAGGTTGAAGAATGTTACCAGGTCAAAGAAATGATAAAAGACTTTCTCACACTGAGCCGAGCCGACTGATGTTTTTATTTTTCAAGCATATTAAGGAGCTGTGCCGTGACTCAACCTGATAGACACACACCTGGTGCATATTTTCAGATATATTATGCAAGGACACCTAATTACATTTGGTAGACTTGCCCTTCTAGTCTACAGTAGATTGATTGTGATTCATGATTAAACAGGGCCAAACAAGACGGCACTACAGCTGTAGTTTGGGATATTCAGCCCTTTCCCTTGGACACACTCACAGTTTAAAGTATTTCTTTTTACTGTCAAAAGCAAGAATGATGTTTTTTATGTAAATGATGCAGAGAAACTACTTGCTTCAACTTCCCTGGTAACTTTGATGAAGGGATTTTGTTAATTTGACAGCTACAGATTTTACATGTCAAGAATTGAGACTCTTTTTCCTTGTCTCTCATGTTAAATGTGCCTCTGAGCTCTTCTCACAAGGTCTACCCTACGTTTCCCCTGAAGCTCCGCATTTCATATCGATATAAACATGCACGCACACGCACACACACGCTAGTCACATAAAAGCATGAATGAGATGAAGGCGTCACAAGCAAAAAAGGAATGTGAAAAACAGAGAACAATCATAAAAAGGACGCTTCCGGCAGTCCACTAATTACCCTCCCAAACACAGCGGCCTGATTGATGTGTACAGGAAGAGACACTTCTATAGAGCGCGCAAGCATACGCACATGCATGCATACACACAGTGCACGTGCGCACACACAAAGACACACGTCTGAAGATCCACATCTGATCATCTTAGGTTTTCTCTTTCACTTTTTTGCTGCTCTGCTCTGTCATTCTGATGCAATTGGACCACGAACGAAACAATACATGTGCTCATCTATGCAACTGCTAATGCTTTTGTTGGTGTTATCTATCTCATAGTTTAGTTCTAACTCTGTAATAGGCATGGGATGATATGAAAATTTCCTGTCCCAATTATCTTGGCTAAAATAATTCATGATATTGTCCCAATGATCATCAAAATATGCTTCAAACTAAAACTTAGTAAAATCACTTTACCTTACATGTTTTACCTGCAAAATGGTCATCTGTTTATCAGTAACTCACCGTATGTTACCGTAAATCTGGAAGAAAAATCTCTCATGACTCCTGTGAGCGGAGAATCCAAAAAAGGCGAACGTTGTTAACCAGGACCGTGTTTAACATCGGCAAAACTATACCAAAACATCCGTTTACAAACACTCAACAACTCGTGCAGAATAATCAAAGTCTCATTTATCCATTTATATTCCCAGTTTTTTCAGAAGACATGCATTTTTGCTATAACCTTATGATTTAAAATGCATCATTAAGAACAGGCTCATGCTCGGCTGAGTAGCATGCCTGGGCACATGTGCGTTTGAACTCTGCTCAACCAGGGCTCATACGCACACGTGTTAGGGCATGCTCAGGGCTCCCTACTCGTAGGCAGAAGTGTTTTATTTTATACAATTTTAGCAAAAATACGTGTGTTTAGGAAGAACTGGGCATACAGCTAAATAGATGACACTTGGATTATATGCACGAGTTGCGTGAGTGTTTGTAAATAGATGTTTTGATATAGTTTTGCTGTTGTTCAACATGGTCCCCGTTAACTTCAGTTCATAAACAATGTTCGCTTTTTGGATTCTCCGTTCATCATGGAGGCATTCCAGAAAAATAAAACTTTCCTCACAAATTCAAGGTTATTAATACACAAATGGTCATTTTGTGGGTGAAGTATTCTTTTGAGAAACAATTTTATTGAATCATAGATAGGTCATATATCTTTTTAGTAAAAAAAAAATCAAACAGTCTTAAAAAGCCTGGCTTTTCAACATATGAAAATATGTTATGAAAATGCCAATGCTTGATTTAGATAATTTGCATTTTTTGAGGCTGGCATGTGCAGCTTGTTTTTGCAGAGTTTGTTTTATTGATTGTTGCCCAGCAGTCTGTTTGGTTGCTGCTGGACATAATATTATGCCCCAAAGCTATGGAACACACTACCTATAGGTATCAGGGAAGCTAGCTCGCTAAATATATTCAAAAGAAAGCTAAAAGCATATTGGTTCACTTCAGCCTTTAACTAGCTCTGACTTCCTAAAATCTTACTTGATTTTATGATTTACAGTTTTTTGTGAATCAGTTCTGTTTTATCTACATTATGTCTATTTTCATATAATGGACACCATAATGAAAATTCACCATGATCAACTCATTGTGAGTGTTTTTTGCCACATTCAGTGATAAAATGATTTATCATCCCATTCTTACCCTGTAACCTAATCAAGCTATATAAAAAAATCACTTTCTGTGCCCTTGAGCTCACTAAAGGGACTCCATGTATGTTTTAATTGTTTCAAAACTCCCTTTTGACATTTTATCCTCCCGTTCAGTCTCTCAGCAGCTCACACGAAATCATTAGAGCGACCACAGATACCTTAATGTTTGAGACAGGTTGTAATAACACCACTGCGCCCAGCCCGATCAGCCCGGCCCCAAAACAACTCTTATGCTCTTCTCTACACTGTGACATTTTCATCAAGCTGCTGTGTGGCATTTCTGTACTTCCCTCTACAGCGGGTAAATAAAATTGATCTGCGACGTGCCTCTTCGTTCTTGTAAGGATGCATTCTTTCAAATGTGGGGCTTGTAAGCTTCACAGTAAGAACAAAAAGATAAGGCTGTTGCCACTGGTCCAAAAACAGTAAGCATCTCACCCAAAAGTGTGATCCTGCTCCATCCATAGATTTATTTTAGACATATATCACGTATGAATAAATTGTTAGTTTGCCTTCCAATTCTTGTTACACCAAGTAATCCTGCTCAAGTAGCTGGGCAGATACTGCGCTGTGGCGAAGGGGCAAATAGAAAGAACTTCCCTGTGGGATGAATAACGTATCACATTATTATAAATGGAATGGTTTGTAAGTCTATCTGTGAGAGAAACAGTGAGCTTGGCTTGTTTTGTGAGAGCCAGCGGATGTGCTCTGGGTGTTATTAGCTGATGGTGCCGCTGCTGCTGCTGCTGTTGGTATCATGCTGTCCCAACACTACTGTAGCCCTGGGCACATCGATTCTGCACACAGACACACTTAAAAACTATTACACAATATACGCCATTTGCACTACAACGCACACGGTGTCATTTTCACTCTCATTTTAAACACATACTGTAAAACTCACTTCCACTGTCTCTGTTTTGATGATAACAGTCATGTAATGTAAGTGTGCTACATTCAAACATACACACACACACTGCGTTCACACACACATACACACATGGCAAAGCGTGGCCATTCTCCTGTGAAAGTGGTTTGGGTTTGGGGGCACAAACAGCTTAGCCATGCTGTGGAAATGACTTGCTAACAGATGCCAGGCTCTGACTGAGCCACAACATCCTGCAGGCAACACTTAGAATAGAATGAATCCCTCTTTTTCCCGCTACCTCTCTTTCTCTCCCTCACCTCCCTTTCATGTTATTCTCCCCTTTTGATGCTTTGTCACTTTATCCCCCTCACCACTTTCTCTTGAGTGTTGCAACGCTCTTTGCAGTGCATTTCCCACACTGCTGAAGCTCACACAGCTCTGGGAGAGGGAGGGAGGGAGGGGGGGGCAGGTGAGACTGGATCAAAGAGTGACCATTGATGTTGAGTAGAGGTCTCTGGTCCAGCTGGCCACTGTGGTAATCCTTTTTTGTCATATTGCGAAGCGGCAGCTCACCCAAGCAACTACAGAAAGGTTAAATGATGTTCTGTTTTTCTTTGTCTTTTCTTTCTCCCCCTGTCTGTTTATCCAGGATGGTAGAGTACTCTCTGGACCTGCAGAACATCAACCTGTCGGCCATTCGGACAGTGCGGGTCCTTCGGCCCCTTAAAGCGATCAACAGAGTGCCAAGTAAGAACATTTTAAGCTTCAGTGTGTGTATTTGTTTGTGCAAAAGTGTGGGCGAAGTGTGCTTTCATGTGAGTATTTTCTGTAGACTGTCCTCCCAAAAAAATGACACATTAACACTTTATTTGAAGGTACACATATTCACCATTAACTAGTTGCTTATTGACATTAATATAAATAGCATATTGGCTCTCTATAAGTCATTATAAAGCCCTTGTTAATACCTTATTCTGCATGACCATAATCTATAACAATATGGCAGCTAGCTAGGAGTTTTCTCTAAATAACCTCATAATTACTGCTTATTGATAGGAAGCAAGGAAGGTGTTGTACATGAATTACAATCTTAATGTGCTCAATATGGACCTTAAACTGTAGGGGCCTTTTAATTGCAGTAGTTTTGTGCTACAGTGGATTTACTAAGTGTGAAGGGGAGGCAACATTATAATGGGGGATCCATGTGGATTAAAGTGTCGAACCACGAGTGACGTAGTTATGACCAAGATGCCACTTTAGAATGGGGAAACATGTTCGGAGTTACAACTACTTCACTTAGAATTATTTAGACACAAGGTATCCTCATGCAATGGTTTGCACGATAGCCTACAAAAATTCACACACATCACTTAATATATATATAATACTCATACTGTACTTACGTATAGCTATAGAGGTTAGATTTAGGAAAGAAACATGCTGACAATGTACCCTAAAATGACTCAAAGTTCTGAACACCAGTCTCCTGGGGGAAAGTCCTGTGTTTTTTGAACACCCACTGCCCCATCCTGCCTCCTTACTGGACCACTCCGGACTGCTTCCTTCTTTTCGACCTGCAGCGCATCGTTCATGTGATTGCAGTCTTACGATGTGTGTGGGTCATGTGCAAATTACCAGCTCGTAATTACGTAGGATATGTACTAATTTAGGTGCGTGACTGCGAGATACCATACAAACA
The DNA here is from genome assembly GCF_041903045.1 of Epinephelus lanceolatus. NCBI lineage: Eukaryota > Metazoa > Chordata > Actinopteri > Perciformes > Serranidae > Epinephelus > Epinephelus lanceolatus. The sequence goes on along the minus strand of NC_135751.1, from coordinate 28,825,353 downwards.
TTGCATGGGAACAGCCATTAACAATTGTAGTTTTGTGTTTTGCTACATAGGTATAGACCATATTTATTAAGTTTTATCAAGGGAGAATAGCTATTCTTGCAGTACTGCCACCTTATAAACCATATCAAGATTGTAATTCATGTACAAAAACTTCCACACTTCCTGTCAGTAAACCTCTGATCTCTGGCATCAACAAGGCATTTTCACCCAGAGAACTGCTGCTCAGTGGATATTTTCTCTTTTTGGGACCATCCTCTGTAAACCCTAGAGATGGTTGTGTGTGAAAATCCCAGTAGATCAGCAGTTTCTGAAATACTCAGACCAGCCACGTTCACAGTCACTTAAATCACCTTTCTTCCTCATTCTGATGCTCGGTTTGAACTTCAGCAGGCCGTCTTGACCATGTCTACATGCCTAAATGCATTGGCTGATTAACTGTTTGCTTTAACAAGCAGTTGAACATGCGTACCTAATAAAGTGGCCGGTGAATGTATATAACATGATAACAACCAAGATTCTGTTCTTAAAACTAACCTAACCTGTGGGGGCACTAATTTAGGAAACGCTCCTTAGAGGGTATGAACAAATGAAGTATGTGGTCATACGGGTGGAAGACTTGTTCTTGTAGTGTTTCTCTGTGCTCATGTGTATCTGTCAGTCCAAATAAAGCCCAAACGCATCTTCATGAAAACTCATGTATATGTATTACATCTCTGGCTTTCCTTTTTTTTGTGCACCCGCGTGCCACCTGTTCCCCACGGGGATCATTAAACATTCATCTTATGCTTAATCACACAGCCAGCTCAGGCCCTGAGTCACAGCTTTATCAGATTTACAAACCATCCATTAATGCTGCTCCACTGATCAGTCCGTGACCATAACCCTGTTCCTCTCATCTCAAACTCAGTTCTTGGCCAAACTTTTTAACTCCTATTGATTTCTTTGTCCTGCTGCTCTAACGGGGAGCTCTTAATCATTGTAAGCACCAATTAGCCAGCCCAAGCTAGGTGCAGACTGGTCTCATCGCTTAGTTCCAGCACTTTAGCAGAGAGCTGAGCATTAGCAGCTAATGCTAATTGTGGGTAATGAAGTTTGAGATAAGTCAGAGATTCTCGTTTTAATCAAAAAAAACGGCATGCTTAATGTGAGTTTGGACTTTTTTTTATGTAAGTGACAAATGTTTTGACACACACTTTGTCTTTTTGAATGACTGAAACATTTTTGGTTTAAGCCAGTTCAGATAAGAACAAAGCACATAAACTTAAAATTTTTCCTTTGTATCTTAAAGTCACTGAGAGAGATGGTCTCTTCCAAATAATCATGAAATGAGTCCGCAGCAGATGGAGCTGATTGCATGAAAGCCCTGTTGCCTAATTCAGTTTGGGCCTCGGGGACAGACACTGCAGCAAAAAGAAACCTTTCTAGTGATCAGAAAGTTTTACATGCGAGGCAGAGAGACGAGCCTGATTGTGAGATGCTTAGTGGCCACACATTGGAAAACTGCAGGTGTGGACTGCTACAACACTTTGTCCACAAGCTTTGCTTCCTTTGTGTTATTTCTACAAGCCAACATCCAAAGCTTTTCTATCTGTTTTTTCCACAGCCAATTATTTTACCTTTTCTGCTTATATATCTTGTTGTTTTGCTTCTCTGCTGCTTTCAACACCTCCCTCTGAAAATCTTTAAATTCCTTTTAAACACACCTTTGAGACCAACGCATGCACACAAATCCAAAAGTATAGCTTTTCCTTTACCTAGAGTGGATTCCTACTGATTTTTGCACACTGTGGAAGAGCCCAATCACAGGAGATTCTTCATATTTAGTGTAATTACCTGAAAAAGCAGCCCGTCCTCAGCGCCGGAATTGATTTAAATTTTCCACACATTCCGAAGGGCAAGTTATCTTTCAGGTTGGAGCTGTTCCACTCAGCCCAATATTTTAGACACCAGCAGCACTCAGAGAATATGGAAGTTAACTGCATTATGCTTCAAGTTCCTGATTAGGAGATATTTTGTGCAGTAGAGTGGGCACAGTGTTTCAGGGACAAGTTGTAAACAAATCTGCTATTCTCGAGATGATTATGCGTCATGGCATGAATCTCCAGATACATGGGTTTGTTAGCATATGCATAGTGGCTGCTGCATATGCATATATGTGTGTATTATAGACGTGTGTGCATGAGCCAACTCAGTTTCCCTTGTGCATATTTGTTTGTCATCTGCGTGCATGTGATGTATTCATACCGTTACTTGTTTACCTCGTGATCAGTAAGCTGCATGAGTGTGCGGGATTTTGTCCCCTATCAGTGACCCCATTAGGGGTTAGGAAGCATGCGGATAAAGCTATTTGTTCCCTGTTTTGTTGGATCGTTACTTTGCCCACAGATACACGGGGAGCACGAGCGCATCCTGACCCCTCACACACCTCAATTTGTAACCCTCCAACGAAATGACAGATAATAGTCCCGTGCTGTGTGTGCGTCTCTGTTTGTGAGTGCTGTTGTGTTTGACTTCTTTTTTTCTTTGTGAAATTGGTGTGAGGTAGAAGGAATGCTAGACAGAACAGGAGTGGGGAGATGACGAAAACTATGGAAGCTAGTGTTAGGAGGAGGAAGTGAAGAGAGGAGAACTCTCCGGGTTTAGTACAGTAAATAGCGCAGGCAGATAGCTGTAAATGTGTTTCCGTTGTGGCGCAAAGGGAGGCATCCATCTTTATCTGGGAACAGCAGGAGCTGGCGAACTGGTGCAGTCACCAGGAGAGAGAGGGGTTGAGGCAGGTAGTGGAGGAAAGAGAGAATAAGACAATGGAGGTAAAGCATAAAGAGCTGCGAAAAAGATTTGTGCGACACCATACTGTTTCTTTCCTCTGTTGATTCTTTTGCTTTCCTTTTTGCATTTTGTTTGCATGTACCCTGTACTCTTTCTTGTTCTTCTTTCTTTCTTTCTTTCTTTCTTTCTTTCTTATTTTGGCACTCCCTATTTTTCGGCACACCCTCAGGCTGTGTCTCATTCTTCCGCTCCCTCCCCCCCCCACTCTATCTGTCTCTCCCTCTCTTCACCCAATTAGGCCTAATGGAACAGTGGCCTAATGACAAGGACCCTGGGGAACAAACACATTTAGACTCGCCTCCAGCCGCCACCAGAGACACATACACACCGGCGACGCCGCTGCTCTCCATTTAATACCAGTTGACGAGACAAATTAACCACAGGAGGGAGACAAATTAGCCAGAGGAGGACGGGTGCATACTCACCTCCAGATAAAAAAAAAAAGTCTTTCTTCTGCGTTCCTGAGATAAAATGTGCCCAAATTTCTGTTTCATTGCTTTATTACTTTCTAATCCAAAATGGACACATTAACTTGATGTCAATGTGTCATTCAGAACTTGTTTCTTAGCAGAGAGCTCGGTCAAAGTCTGGATTCAACTTGAATCTTAATGAAATAAATCATTTGGCAAATGCTGCATATTACACTTTGACCACTCTTACACCCAGGCTACACTGCCTTCCTCTACCTGTGCGTGACGGCTACCTTGCTGAACTGCTGTGGCTCACACTCATGCTGTGTTCACACAGACAGTGTTACCACTGTGGTGGTGTTGCTGCCTGCCAGCCCTAACTTTGACACTGAGTTTACCTTTGATAATGGCCATTAATATTTTACAGTAAAAGCCTTGTGTTAATAGATGAAGGATTCTGTTCACAGAAATCCAGAGGGCCTTTAATTTGAAACAGAAAGTGTTAAAGGTATACTAGGCAGGATTGTCAGTTACCGTTTGTAAACATCCTCAGCAAAAATAAAGTAAAAGCTAACCACAGATTCACGTTTCACGTTTGGCTTTTCGCCTCGCTATATGTGCGTACATCTGGAACTGTGTCTCTTGGATGCCTGCTAGGGTGTCTACAGGTCCAGTCTTAAAATGTTTTAAATTAAGTTTTCTTGATACAAGGCCTTAAAAAGTCTTAAATTGTCTTAAATTGTGATTCGATGGGTCTTGAATATTTTCGGTCACATTACCGCGAAAATTTCTCCAGCCTGACAGGCCCAATGACTGTTGACAATTATCGGACAGACCAAAGAATTGCAATAATAAATAGCATTTATGACAGTGATGAAAATTATTTTTTCTTTTTATATTAAACACATTTGACTTAAACTCACCCAATTGTTGTCATTTTTTCTTTCTGTTCATTTTGAACTGACATCAGTGTGTTTACATGGAAAGAGTATTGGTGGTATTAAAAAGGTATTAAAAAGTCTTAAATTTAACTTATATACAGATATATATATATATATATATATATATATATATATATACAGTACAGGCCAAAAGTTTGGACACACCTTCTCATTCAATGCGTTTTCTTTATTTTCATGACTATTTACATTGTAGATTCTCACTGAAGGCATCAAAACTATGAATGAACACATGTGGAGTTATGTACTTAACAAAAAAAGGTGAAATAACTGAAAACATGTTTTATATTCTAGTTTCTTCAAAATAGCCACCCTTTGCTCTGATTACTGCTTTGCACACTCTTGGCATTCTCTCCATGAGCTTCAAGAGGTAGTCACCTGAAATGGTTTCCACTTCACAGGTGTGCCTTATCAGGGTTAATTAGTGGAATTTCTTGCTTTATCAATGGGGTTGGGACCATCAGTTGTGTTGTGCAGAAGTCAGGTTAATACACAGCCGACAGCCCTATTGGACAACTGTTAAAATTCATATTATGGCAAGAACCAATCAGCTAATTAAAGAAAAACAAGTGGCCATCATTACTTTAAGAAATGAAGGTCAGTCAGTCCGGAAAATTGCAAAAACTTTAAATGTGTCCCCAAGTGGAGTCGCAAAAACCATCAAGCGCTACAACGAAACTGGCACACATGAGGACCGACCCAGGAAAGGAAGACCAAGAGTCACCTCTGCTTCTGAGGATAAGTTCATCCGAGTCACCAGCCTCAGAAATTGCAAGTTAACAGCAGCTCAGATCAGAGACCAGATGAATGCCACACAGAGTTCTAGCAGCAGACCCATCTCTAGAACAACTGTTAAGAGGAGACTGCGCCAATCAGGCCTTCATGGTCAAATAGCTGCTAGGAAACCACTGCTAAGGAGAGGCAACAAGCAGAAGAGATTTGTTTGGGCCAAGAAACACAAGGAATGGACATTAGACCAGTGGAAATCTGTGCTTTGGTCTGATGAGTCCAAATTTGAGATCTTTGGTTCCAACCGCCGTGTCTTTGTGAGACGCAGAAAAGGTGAACGGATGGATTCCACATGCCTGGTTCCCACTGTGAAGCATGGAGGAGGAGGTGTGATGGTGTGGGGGTGTTTTGCTGGTGACACTGTTGGGGATTTATTCAAAATTGAAGGCACACTGAACCAGCATGGCTACCACAGCATCCTGCAGCGACATGCCATCCCATCCGGTTTGCGTTTAGTTGGACGATCATTTATTTTTCAACAGGACAATGACCCCAAACACACCTCCAGGCTGTGTAAGGGCTATTTGACCAAGAAGGAGAGTGATGGAGTGCTGCGGCAGATGACCTGGCCTCCACAGTCACCGGACCTGAACCCAATCGAGATGGTTTGGGGTGAGCTGGACCGCAGAGTGAAGGCAAAGGGGCCAACAAGTGCTAAACACCTCTGGGAACTCCTTCAAGACTGTTGGAAAACCATTTCAGGTGACTACCTCTTGAAGCTCATGGAGAGAATGCCAAGAGTGTGCAAAGCAGTAATCAGAGCAAAGGGTGGCTATTTTGAAGAAACTAGAATATAAAACATGTTTTCAGTTATTTCACCTTTTTTTGTTAAGTACATAACTCCACATGTGTTCATTCATAGTTTTGATGCCTTCAGTGAGAATCTACAATGTAAATAGTCATGAAAATAAAGAAAATGCATTGAATGAGAAGGTGTGTCCAAACTTTTGGCCTGTACTGTACATATATATATATATATATATATATCTGTAGACACCCTGGTCTGCTGCTTACAGTCGTGCACCTGGTTGCTACCTTTTTGTAAAGCCTTGACCTCACCTGAGCGCCATAAATGTCCCGAACTCAGAAAATAAGAAGGGAACTCAGAAAATACAGGCAGACGTCAGAGTCCCTGCTGAAAAATACACCACCACACACACTTTTAATGTAAGTGATGACTGAGAAGAAAATTCTACATAGTATATCTTTGAAAATAAATATTCTGTTTGTGTTTGTGACATATTCCACAATAACAGACACAGAAACTAAGGTAAAAGGTGGGATGTTGCTTGTATGATGCCATTGTCACTATCAACAGATAATTTCAATGTCTATTTTTGCTGCGAGCTTCACACCTCATGCGGAAAAAATAGGTGACACTCTGAATCTTTAGATGAGCTGCAGCTGAATCACCCGGTTCACACAGGCAGCGTGGCTGCTCTAACCTGCTTACATGAGCACAGAAGGTAAAAGGGAAGAGATTCCGCAATGCACGAGCACTGCTCATGCAGGCCTGTGCGTTTCCATTAAATTACTGAAAATCAATTAATTCTACACACACACACACACACACACACACACACACACACACTGTATGTTGACTTAATGAATAGGCCTCTAAACATGAGCACACACATTGTAATGGGAACATAATCAGTGATAGCATTGATTAGCTATTAAAGAATAGGGAGGACATTAATTTTTTGCCTCTAGTCTTTTTGTTAACATGCTGTTGTGTGTAGTGCATCAAGTTAAGGTGTTTGCATTCTAGTAAATACTGTCAAGGTGTATACAGTACATCATCATCATCACTCTCTGTCTGTCTCAGCTTCTCTCCTGTCATTCAGTCTGTTGTTTCTGTAGATGCACTGTTGTGTTTATGACACATTAACCTACTGTTGAGTTGTTATTCACGAATCCCAGTGTGGCACTCAAACACACACACATAGTCACACTCATAGTGACACCAAAACACACACCTCTCTCAGGTGTCAGCTCGGGGTTGCTGTGATCTCATCACTGGGTTTCACCTCTCAGTCTCTCTGTCTTTTAGTCCAATCATCCGTCATTATGTTCCACTATTCACATCTCAATATGTCATCACTGCAGGGCGGGCACTTCCACAGTGGATGAGGTCATCATTGTTCGACAGGGGACACGCTTGTATTTCTGCAATTAGGGTTCATCTAATCATGAATGAGACTGCATGTAGCCTGATTACGTTTGTTTGTTTGTTAGTGGGGTGGACTGTAGTTAGTAGCTGTTGTGGCTGTCTCACACATATACGCAAAAATGTGGGGAATGCTTTTACACTAATCTGTCCCCTGGGATTTCTGTTTAATTACAACGTAATTGCAACAGCAAATGTGTTTTAAAGGGAAAGTAATACCATTAGAATTACACTTCTTAGCAACATATTGAGGAAACATTTTTAATAAATGTATCTGAGAAGGTGCAGTGTATTCACCTTTTCTCCTGATGATATCCCCTACTAGAGCATGTTTGATGCCTTCTATGGTCATGTCTAAGCAAATGAGAGAACTAGGGAACAATGTCTTGGTGAAATGGAAAAAGTCAAGACTGATTTGAACTTGTACCTGTTTCAATATTGAACCAAAATCATGATTTTTACAGTTACCTTCCCATAAGCGTTTTCATTGCCCAAACCTTACCACATGCTGTATTTAGGATCCAATAGGCCTGCCCCCGACCAAGAATTTTCCTAGTCGACCAATAGTCATCATTTATGGCCATTAGTCGACTAGTCGCCCACATGTTTACAATATTAATTTGATTATTAAATGATAAATTTCGGGCGGGGCAACACAATGGTTTGAGTTGAAGGTGTGAGAAAGAATAGTATCAGTAACATTGTTAACACTGTGCTACATTACAGAGAAATACAAAACCGTACTAATGAACCTTCATTAATATAGGCCTATATTTTATCTACAAGTGCACGTCACACACTGAGCAAGCCGCCTGTTAATGACGCTGTGGGCTAATGGGCATGTAGCTACTTCCATGTTTCAGAGGATACGTCATGTTTGTAGTCGACCAATGAAGATGGGTTTACATATCACCTTGGGTTCGTCCTTCACCTTCTCAAAATGATCCCACACTTTGGATTTCCTGCCCGACATGTTATTAACTAGCCTGTGGAATAACTGCAGGTACCAGCCCTGGAAATTAGGGGCTGTCTTTTATTGCCTTGAAAACACGAGGTCAGGCGCTGAGACAGATGTAAAGCTCTGGGTAGCCCTGCACTAACATGATCAACTTTTAGATATCTGTCAGCTGTGATTGGTTTGTAACGTGACTCCTGTCTGACTGCTGAGTGTGGCCACTTCCTGTGTCTGTCCTTTCAAATTAAATTCCCACATTGTCCAGTCATAAAGGTTTGGATTTATTTTGATAAGGTGCAGCTCCTAATAGAGTTTCACATTTTTCTTTTTTCTTTTATTTTCTGAGACTAAGCGACCAATGAAATTTTGTAGACTAATAATCTTTCTGGTCGACTATCGTTTGGTCGACAATTAGGAGGCAGCCCTAGGATCCAAACCCTTGTTCTCAAAGGCCTGTGCCCAGCATCCACCCTGACCACCTTCCTATGCAGTGGTGCCACCGAGGGGGCTTGTTCCCAACAAATTAAAGCTGTATGTTTGTCTCCTTAAGGAAAAGGACACCCAGTCTATTTGAAGAGCAATTGGTCACTTAATACATGCTTACACAGATACATAACACATTAAAACTGTAATATTACCAGTGAAATTAGAACCAAAGTATGTCAGTATGCACCTCCTTAGCTCTCAAATTGACATAGCTTTACTAGAATTCCCTGTAATTGAGTTATGTTGAGAAGCTGTGCAACAAAGCAATCTATATGCAAATATTGTATTTCCTTATTGATGGTGTAAGCCTTTGATGATCTATCACTGATTGATTCAACTGTTGAAACACACAGGTATGCGTATCCTGGTGAACCTGCTGCTAGACACTCTGCCCATGCTTGGCAACGTGCTGCTGCTCTGCTTCTTCGTCTTCTTCATCTTTGGCATCATCGGCGTGCAGCTGTGGGCGGGGCTACTGAGGAACCGCTGCTACCTGGAGGAGAACTTCACCCTGTGAGTTAAACACTGTAGATCAGTGTGTGTGTGTGTGTGTGTGTGTGTGTGTGTGCTTGTGTGTGTATTGTGCCACTGTGTTTGTGTCTAAAAATTAAGTTGATGAACCATAATGTGAAGGTTATGGTGTTGTAGAGAGAATGTGACCCTCCCCTCAAACCTGACCTATATGCTTCCTATTCTTCTCCCTTTCATTGTGTCATACTTGTTAAATTGAAAAGCCATATTACAGTTATGAATCTGTGTATATTATAACATGGACAATTCGTTTTTGAAAGTTTCCCCTTTCACATGCATTTTGAACAAGATTAAACATACGAGGGTGACTGAAAAGTTTTGAGCCTCAAGGAAACAAAACAAGATACTGATTTTTCAGTGCTTTTATTTTTCAACATGACCCCCCTCAAGAGCAACACACTTGCCCAAGCAGTCCTGAAGTGCCTTTATCCCAGTGGAAAGGAACGCTTCAGGATGGGGCCCTAAGAACTCCTCCACAGCTTCCATGACGTCATTGTTGTCGGCAAAATGTTTGCCAGCTGAAGCTTTGTTCAAGTTGGGGAACATGTGAAAGTATGAGGCGGCCAAGTCTGGTGAATAGGGTGGATGAGGAAGAAGTTAGAACCCACAGTCATGGATGTCATGATGGATTGTCAGAGGAGTCCTCTGGTCAGCATTCCTGGCCCTACTTTTCTCGGATTTTCTCTCTGAGGTGTTTCGATAGGTCAGAGTAACAGTCTCCGCTGATGGTGTGACCCCTTTTTAAGGAAATCAATTAGCACTAAACCTTGGGAATCCCAAAAAACTGATGCCATCACCTTCCTGGCTGAAGGCATGAACTTGGCCTACTTTAGCGTGGGAGATGGTGCATGCTTCCATTGCTTTGACTGTTCTTTTGTTTCAGGCTGATCGTGGTGGGCCCAGCACTCGTCCATAGTAATGAATCAAGCAAGAAAACTGTCCGCATCACCCTCTGAATTGTTTGTTGACACGGTGCGCCGAATGCCCCTTGGAAACTTTTGAGAAGCCAAGCTCATTCTTCAGAAAATGATCTGCTCGCTGCTGTGAGAAGCCCAACCTGTCTGCTACTTGACAATGTTGACAATCGGCAATCTTGCATGATCACGTCCAGGGCAAGGCCAAGGTTTTCTTTGGTGGTGGCAGTTGGTGGTCTCCCAGACCTCAGCTCATCTTCAAAACTCTCCCTGCCACGCTTGGATTCTTGTACCCAGCGTTTGGCATATGAAGGGCCGTTGTCATGTAAAGTATTGAGCATATCTTGGTGGATTTCAGATGGTGGCATTCCTTTGAGATGAAGATATTTGATCACTGCACAATACTCCATTTTCTCCATTTTCAACAAATCACTGACCATTATTCACTTAAAGAATCTGCAAATGTTTGAAACATGAACATGGCTAATGATAACAGGGAAAGACGGTAGATTATAGAAAGATATCATTTGGCTTGCCTAGCTTCCCATTTTCTAGGTTAGGCTCAAAACCCCTCGTATGCTGTGTATGGGCATATATTTATATCTGATAGCTTCCCCTTTCACATGCATTTTGTACAAGACTATACATATGCTGTATGCTTTGCATAACTCTATCAGCATTTCTTCCTATCCCTCCTTCCATCTCTGTCTCTCATGCTTCAAAGCAACAGTAACAGCTCAGTTTTACACAGTTTGCAACTAAGAACTTGATTAGATTCCAGCTGCATGCCTCCATATTCATGACCCCGCATGACAGCATCACCTACTGTGGCTGTGTGTGAGTGACATTCACCAGTATTCAGGAGTGCTTGGTTTCATGTCATTCTCTCAGTTTCCTTTTTTTATGCTGGCATCAGCTCGCTAGAAAGGCACACACCTCTGATGTGCGTGTTCTAGTATGTATATAAGCCGTGTATACTACTCTGCGCCTCCATGCACTGTCTCCGGTTATGCTGACCCAGCGTTTACTAATGACAGATCCTATAGTCAGATGAAAGAGGACACGTGTCCGCCAGCTGGCACAGTACTGCCTGCCTGCTCTGTCCTCACCTTAAACTTGAAAGGCAACATTAACCGTAACAACCTCTACAGTAACCGCTTTATGATGCTACTTCAACCAGTGTTTTCTGCATTTATGTTCACTGGGCTAAAGGGGGTGTGTCATGATTAGCAGAGCTACGGACTCCACTTTAACTTTCCTACATTTAGTAAAGCAAAACTTTTAATCAGCAGGGTCAGTGGACAACTACAATGTTTTAGTCCAGCTTTAAACACCATTTTCTTTCCGGTAGACTGCGCTGCAGATTGTTGCTTATTATTTAATCGAACTATTATTTTTGCATATTATTTTAAAGCATTGTACTAACATATTATGCAGGTTTGTGAGGGTGCTTGAGTGCTTAATTAGACAGGTCGTGCTGAGTTAGCGCTTGAGGGCTATTATGCTAAATAAAGGGCTAACGTTAGCGCTCTGAGGGGTTATAATAGAGAGGGCTAAGTGTCGTGGTCGAGTGCAGCATTCACTTTGCCATTTTACAACCTCCCTCTTTTGATCTCTATCAATCTTTTTGAAAGCTTATTCTACCTTATTCGTGCCTTTGTGGTGTATTCTTTTATTATTTTAACAAAGTCTCCTATCAGACAAGCTGGTTCCCCTCTCAGTATCCTATCTATATGTGGTCCCTTTCCATTACCTCCAATCCTTATTTATTCCTGCAATAAATGGGTGAGTTATTGTGAAGACACACACACCTTTAAGCTGCCACATTTCAAAGCACATCTTCCACTAGTGGCCCTTCAAAAGCCATATTTATTGTAAAGGGAAGTTTGTTCCATGTTCTCCCAAAGCAAGATCAAACATGTGGGCTCTGTTCCTCCGCCTTGGTCTCGGTTTCTATATATTTTTTATGTGGTGCATCGTCCTTTCTGCCGTGCAATCTTCCCCTCACAACTGTCCTGGAGTCTCAATTCATACGATTGCTGGAAACTGTCTCTTTTCTGTGCTACTATGTAGCCTTGATCCTTCCCTCTGTCTCGCTCTCTCATTGGCAGGTGTGTTCTCAGTGTGATGCCAGGTTTCGCTGTGCCATGCTGTGCAGTGCCAAGTCACAGGCAGGGAGGCAACAGCCTTCATTCATGCTCCACTACTCTGACAGGGTTCCTTCTCTTTTTCTTTCTTTCTTTCTTTCTTTCTTTCTTTCTTTCTCTCTTTCTGTCTCCAAGTCTTCATCCCCTCCTTCACTCTAGCACCATTAGTAAATCATCAATTTAAATGCCACTGACAACCTTCCTCAACATTTTTACCTGCACCAAGGAGATTATGTTTTTGGTTCGCTTTGTGTGTTTGTCGGCAGGATTACGGAAAAACTACTGGCCCGATTTTCATGAAATTTAGCTGAAGGGTGGAGTGCGGGCCAAGGAAGAACCTATTAAATGTTGGAGGGAATTGGAATCACAGAGCAGATGCACAAATTATTTTTCACTTTCGTTAACATTTTGAGATACGGCATTTGGCCTTGGCGGAAGTCTGAGCTCTCCAAGTGCCCTTCTAGTTTCTTTCATGGTGATTTCTGATCTTAGTTTCAGGTGTCCTTCATAAACTCCGCTGTCCTGTCAGTCAGTGCAAACTCAGTGTGCCTCAGGGCATACCTGTATGCTATAATCAATCAATGCGTGGTTTCTAAGCCACTCTCAATGGGAAGAGGTGCAGCCTCTGTGGCCACTGGTAAAATCGATCCTGGAATTAATGTGCAGGCATGCATGTCATAAGTGCATGTGTGTGGTTTGTGGTCAAGGTGCAAGGAGAAAATCTCCCACGATGCATGTCGGCAGTATCTATGTGGCTATAGACGGGGAGAGATGGGAGGATCATGGAAATTAGAGAGATGTGGCAAGTAGGAATAATCTGACAGAGAGACAAAGAAGACATAAAGGTGGGGCGAAGGAAGAAGACTGAGAGGAAAGAAAAGGAGCTGAAGAAATAGAAGGAGAAACAAAGAGGATGTACATCATGCATTTTTTATGTATGCACAAGCTTGAGGTGTATGTGAGTATATCAGGGTAAGCTGCAGGGTGGAAGAAACTGCTTGTGCAGGTGTGTGTGTTACTTATGACTTGCCTTCAGCCAATCTCGTCCTGATAAATCTCATGCAAAATAAATAAATAAATAAAATGAGAGGGGATGTGGAAAATGATGTGGAAAGAGTAACAGGGGCGATGAGTGAGAAAAAAGACCAATAGAGAGACAGCAGAAGGAGGGCTGAAGGGACAGACAGTGCGATGAGTAAATACTTTAGGTCATGTGACCCTGAACGTGTGCATCCAGTAATGGGCCTGCTGATGGAGAGGGTCTATTTTTGTCTTCCCCAGGTCCAGACCTTGGTATGAGCATCCACACCTTGCCCTCATTTACTCCACAGTCATGTCACATCACACAGACACCTCATTGGCCTCGCTGACTGGCTCAGCAGTGTTTGTTTTCCATTTTCCAAGACCTTTCTTATTGCTTTCCTTAAGTTTTGCTTTGATTAATGTCAGTTGTGTTCTCTTATTACTGTTCCTCTTTAATTCATTTCAGCAGCTGTTTTCACTTGCTTTGCATTTACATTCTCTCCTTTGCACTTAACAATCTATTGCTTTGAATGAACTTGTCCTGATTGTTTTCACAGAGGCAACAGGGCCTTTAATGCTTTCCTTTTTTATTCTTCTGTTTATTGGTTTTTGAAATGTTACTTATATAGCCCCGTTAGCTCATAACTACTGCAGTGGCAGCCAACATGCCCTGTAAATAAATCCACAGAGGAAGATAAGCCCGAGCTCCCAGGTGGACATGAAGTGAAAGACAGACTCTTTGACATGCTTCCATTAAAACTAGAGCGGTGTGGGAGACATCTCGGGAAATGATGGGGTGCTTCAGATGGTGGCAATCAGTTAGATTCAGAATTTAGTGATGTGTGTCATTAACTTTGGCAGGAACTCACCACTCACTTGCTCACTCACGACGTGCACTCACAGGGAGTGAATGAGTTAATTGACTGTGTGTGTGTGTGTGTGTGTGTGTGTAATAGGTGTCAGCACATGAGAGTGATGTGCTTTTCTGCTGATTTCACGCAAGAGCACACACATGCAGGATCTAGCATCGAGTTTCCACATGACTTAGTTTACATGATTAAACAATCTGTTGTCTGGTGCTGAACATACTTATTTTCGATGATGTGCTTGTCAGTTGGTTAGTTAGCTTGGTAAATGCCATTTTCATTTTGACTGCAGATTATGCAGCTGCCTCTGTGTCAGGACAACACACAAAGATCCAGTTAAGAGAGAACGACCTGATTTCTCTCAGATTAAAAGCACAACAGAGTCTGCAGGTCCTTAAAGTCTTAAAAATGTCTTAAATTCCATTTTTTAAATAAATATTAGACCTTACAAGTCACTAAATAGTCTAAAATTTGTATTTGTGTCATATTAAGCCCAATTCAGACCAATGACTCCCGACGAGACGAAACGATTCTAGAATGTTGCAGAGAAAAGTTGCAGCGGTGTGAACCAACCGGCCGGTCTGAGCTCAACTCAAGCCAGCTGATAGTGCAACTCAGCTGGTCAAATTGCTGCCAGCTGGTTTATGAACAAAAAGCACATCACCTGACCCTCGTTTGCTGCGGCAGGTGCTCCGTCCCCGCCATACCCTGTTTTCGTCCTCACAGTGTGCCGGTGTTGGACGTTTTGTTTTCTGTTATCCTACAAATGCAACTGTAGCCAGTATCTCACTCTCCTCATTCATATTCTAAGAAGTTACAGATTATATTCAGCCACAAAATAAGCCTGAAAAATTCTAAATCAGTATGGAGGTTCGGAGAGTTGTTGCATAGAGATGATACACCTTCTCATCTAGTTGCATTGGTGTGAACCAGCAGGTTTTTAGAACGTTGCAGAGCAGCACATTGCAAGTAGTTGCCTGTTTCAACTCATCTCGTTGGACAGGGCTTTAATTGCCACAAACATTGTATCTACTTTCATTAATCCATCTAGCCTATTACTTTTTTTGTCGAACTGAGTCAAGCTTTTTTGTGTGAAAGTCCACATTTCTAGCGTGAAATCTTTAAACCCTATATGCTCCTTACCTTTACACTTACCCGCAAAGCCTGAATGTGAAGATGATTTGTCCACAAATCAGTCTTAAATGTGGTTAGAAATGATCATGAAAAGGTCTTTAAAAGTATTTAAGTTAAGTAAAAGCGCAAGGATTGGTGGAAGATATGTGGACACGTCCTCTTCAGTGCTCCCCTCCGGTGACCTCATGGTACTCATTAAAATCCTACACTTGAAAGTGATGTATGATAATCTCCACCTATCACAGTCCCAGTAAAATGAGGTCCAAGTGTTCAGCAGGATAATCAGTGCAGAGCTGTCCCCGGCAGAACCCACTTGTTATTTCTGCTTTGTCAAGATCAGACCAAGGCTCATCGCAGCAACTTACCCCTCTGTTTTGCGCGTTCACATCCGGGGTAGGGTGTCCTGATTCTTGCTGGGGAAAGGGAGTAGGGTAAGGTGTCAGGACTACATGGCTCTCCATACTGAGGTTTTTCAGATGCACACTTGAAACTGAGTTCCATGAGGAATCATAGACAAGATGGCTGTACAAGCAACAAAAAAACCCACACGTGTTTTCTTTATTAACTAAGATTTTAAAATGATGAAAACTATCATATTATCATAGTCGAACGTCATGTAAATATGGTCCTCTTCTTCATCAAAAACATAACTAAAGAAATGGCATGGTGCCGATGTCTTGGTAGCTAACTAGCTAGCTGCATGGACTGCACTTGTATAGCATCTTTCTTGTCTTCCAACCACTCAAAGCGCTTTTACACTACATATCAATTCACCCATTCACGCACACAGTCACTCACTGGTGGCTAAGGCTACCATACATGGTGTCAGTAACCATTCACATGCCGATGGAACAGCCAATTTGGGCCAATGTCTGTGTGGACTGGAGGAGCTGGGGATCAAACTGCTGATCTTCCAATTAGGCTTTGACCCGCTCTACTCCTGAGCCACAGTCACCCCAACCTGGCAAATTTCACATTACTATTGCTGATTTCTGAATGAATGTCCTGCTTACATGATTCATCCCGACCTCCAGACCCCCACCTATCAATTTGTAGCATCAAACTTGAGAGCTCGTGAACAAATCCGGAGCATCCTGACGACTGCATAAGGACGCCTATAGCCAATGCAAGAAATACCACCACAACAGGAATAAAATAAATGCCAGTATCAATGACTAGCAAAAACATTACTTGAAGAGTTGTCCGATTTCAGTGGGAAATATTGTTTTTGGTAATAAGTGATGGCATTGGGCCCAAATATTCACTTGCAACAGGAGTCTTTTTCATTTCTTTACAGTGTTGGCGCAGCGCTCAACATCCTGTTGTGAAGTATTTGCTGGAATTTGCTGCAAAAGAATGCAGTTGTTTCTGTCTTGTTTGAGTAGTCCTGAAAGAACATTGAAGGCAAAGGTTTAGATGTATGTTAAATGGTGCAAAATAAACCTCATGATGCATTGAATACACCGGGCTCCCTCTCTCTCCCTCTCTCTCTCTCTCTCTCTCTCTCTCTCTCTCTCACTCTCATCCTATTACTGCATCTTGCTAACTCGGCCATTCTGGATGTCACTAACTCGGCTTCTTCTCCGGAGCCTTTGTGCTCCACTGTCTCTCAGATTAACTCATATTGCAGCGGTGCCTGGACAGTGTGACGTGTGTGGTTGTGCTGCTGCCGTGGTCCTGCCAGATGCCTCCTGCTGCTGCTGCTGCCATCATTAGTCATTAGTCATACTTCTACTGTTATTATACACATATGACTATTGTCACACAAGTATACTGTCTGATATTAATACATACTTTCAACATATTGTACCACAGTAGCCAGAACTATAACTATAATATTATTACTTTCATTAATGTTGTTGTAAGCTACTGTCATTACCTGCATCTCTCTCTCTCTCTCTCTCTCTCTCTCTCTCTCTCTCTCTGTCTCATTGTGTCATATGGATTACTGTTAATTTATTATGCTGATCTGTTCTGTACGACATCTATTGCACGTCTGTCCGTCCTGGAAGAGGGATCCCTCCTCAGTTGCTCTTCCTGAGGTTTCTACCGTTTTTTTTTTCCCCGTTAAAGGGTTTTTTTTGGGGAGTTTTTCCTTATCTGCTGTGAGGGTCTTAAGGACAGAGGGATGTCGTATGCTGTAAAGCCCTGTGAGGCAAATTGTGATTTGTGATATTGGGCTTTATAAATAAAATTGAATTGAATTGAAATTGAATTGATGGCTGCTTGGAAAGCTGTCACCGGGGCTCCTTTGGGTCTTTGCAATAGATGTATTGATTTCCACCCCTCCAACCAGGGGGAAACCAAACAAAAAATACAAGAAAGAAAAAAAACACAGTTGCTGATGTAGGATTCAGTGACCCTCCTGAGGTGGCAAAACCAACTGCAAAGAAGCAATACAAAATTGATTCAAACTCTGGTTCACTGAGTAACAAAGTTTAATAGAGTAGTTTACAAACTAAGAACTGAAACACCTGCTGTGAAACTTTCAGTGGTCTATTTAGAGTGGCGATTTGACACTTTACTCTCCAGAGTGGAGAGAATGGACTATACCTAACTGAAGGTGACGTCTTAGGTGTTGCTTGATTTTATCCTCAAGCTCCTCTTATTGTCATGGCCCGACCAGCACATGACCCCACCCCCTGTTTACCACCCCTGTCAGCATGCCTTTGGTTTGCTGCACTGGCTTTAGGCGCTGTTCTCTAGTTCACTGCTCGGTCAGGTTCTTTTCTCAGAAACACATACTGCATATATCTTTTACAACTCCATACTGATTCATTTATTACTCTAGTAAGGTCAGCAGCCTCTGGACCTCCTTCTTTCTAGTGTGTGTGTGTGTGTGTGTGTGTGGACTGGATTGGAGGATCATTTGCATCTTCTTATTCACCCCTCAATGATGCATTTATCCCACAGGCTTGGTTTAGCACTTCTCATTCTCACCTCTTGCTCCCCCTTGACTCTCCTTCTTTCGCTGAAATCCTCATGAAGCTCCCTCATGAAGTAGTAAAACAGGATATACATCGACTATGTACTCTATCATACATGCAGATTTTATTCCACAACCAATTAACTTCTCACCTTGTCCCAACCCCAGCTCTGCAGGTATGACCCTGCCGGCTCCGTACTACCAGCCGGAGGAGGATGACGAACGCCCCTTCATCTGCTCCCTGGCATCCGATAATGGCATCATGTCATGTACCGATGTCCCGGCGAGGCGCGAAGGAGGACGCACATGCTGCCTGGACAGGGAGGACGCGCTCCACAGGCAGGCTCTGGGCTTGAGTCCCGAGCCGCTGGCCAACAGTAGTGCTGGTGAAGCGATGGGTCTGTGCATCAACTGGAACCAGTATTACACTCGGTGCCACACAGGAAGTACTAACCCCCACAAAGGTGCCATCAACTTTGACAACATTGTCTACGCCTGGATCGTTATTTTTCAGGTACGTTCCTTAACAGTTTGAAGACTGGTGAGGTTAGGCTTTGGTTTACTGATCTTTTAATATGATAAATCTGAATAAATATCATTTTTAGATGCATTTTAAAGTTATTAAAGATTGTTGATTTCAACAATATTGCTCATTTAAAAGGCTGATTCTTTTTTAATGAGATAATTGCTTTGAACACAAGATGCTGATTCAACTGTTCAAATCCAGTCATTCTTCTCAAAATAATTAATTTGATTTGATTCACTTAAATTCAATATTTTTTACTCTATTATTTGATTATGTTCATTAGTGAGGCCCACTGGATTTAAACATGTGATATGAACTATGCTGCACAAGTAAAGTTTACAATTTCATTCTGCTGGACAAGGGTTATTAAGAAATTTGTTAAAGGAATGCTTCAGTTACAAAACGATCATTTGCATCAATTACTCACCCTGTGTAACACTGCACTCGTGAAGAAAACTTTGCTTTTCTTGCAAACCTTCATGTTGAACTAAAAAAATTCTTGATGAACTTTTTGCTAAGTCCCGCCCTGGATGCAGACTGGCCGATCATAACATCCGACAACAACACAGCTGGGCTCCATTGACTCCAATGCAATTGGATTTCCTTCATTTTCAGGCTGGTTTTGTGGATTTGGAGCTAAATGTTGTGCCTGGGGCACGTCGTGTATTAATGATACTCGTTACCTGGAGAGGCTGGAAAAAGATATATGTTTCTTCCCTGTTCCAAAACAAAAATCAAACACTGAAAATCACTGAAATCACTACACTGAAAAGTGTAGGGTTAGCTAGCTAGCTACTGAAGATATAGCCTACTGAATGTATACACATGCTGCTTTTGCTTTTTGATGATTATAACAGTGAAACAAAGGCCGACCCTGCTGTACAGGAACCAGTGAAGGGAAGCAGGGAAACTTTGCTGATATTCAACCAGCTGTGTGTCATTGCAGTGTGCGCATATGAACGCTGTTTAACTTCCCCCGGTGATCCCTGCCTGTCTGGCAGTGGTGGAGGTCCAGGTGCTGGCAGCGGCATGGGGGTGAAGCCAAATACCGTTCATCTGCACACACTGTGATGCCACACAGCTGGTTCAATATCAGCAAAGTCTCCCATTATATTCATTGTCTTGTGTGGCGATCAGCAGTGATGTGGTGGTTCACTTTTACACTGTGATCTGTAGCCTATAGTTGGGCTTTAGCTTCTAACTATCTTTGTCTTTTTAACCTGTTGTTGCTGCTGAGTCAGTTTGACATCCTGGATATATCCTTCAAACACAGACTGTAGACCCCTCTGTCTGCTTCTCTCTGGAATCACTCTTTCATTTTTCCAAAAATATGATAATATTTCTTCACTTCGACAGCTTGTCAGACTATCACAAAGGGGGCGGGGCTTAGCAAAAGGTCAATTGATGTAAAAATAATCATTTTTTGAGTAAATGATTCCTTTAATGTTGTTTACTTGTTGATGTTTACTTCTTAACGCTCATTAGAATCTCTCTCCCAGGTGATCACTCTGGAGGGCTGGGTGGAGATCATGTATTATGTAATGGATGCCCACTCTTTCTACAACTTCATCTACTTCATCTTACTCATCATTGTAAGTAAAACTCATAACTACACTTATTAGTTTTTTAAATTATTTATTAGTGCGTCCTATCAGCTGACATATCTAGTGCACAGTGTGTCCTGATGATTAAAAAAATGCTAAATAAATAATGATGTGTAACTGCAGTTAGACAGTCTGGAGATAAAAATCTCTAATAACATTTTCAATATATGTGGACTCCTGCCATCAATAAATTGAATGAAGATATCTCCTGAGTAGCGGAAAGAAGTGTTAATAGACTTGTGAAAATCAATAGTAGCATAAAGGACTGTCTACAGTCAATGTCCAGGGAGGGAGGGAGGTGGATGTTATGTAAATTTATCTTTAGTGATGAGTAGGGAAAAAGGAGAGAAGAGGCGGAAGGACAGTTGAAGGAGACGAGAAATTGTATGTCCAAAAGAGACCAGTACTGTATGCAAACTGTTATGCAAGAGCTCCATCCGCTCTGCTCGCAGTGCCAGATGGTGGCACAATGGAGAATGTTAAATTCTGCATTTACATGCTACTGGCTGTGTGCAAAACGGCATTCAGTCAGCAGACGTACAATAAAAGTCCCAGAGGTTTCCCACCAGCAGGTGAGCACAATAAGAAATAGACGTACAGCGTTTTATAAAGCTGGAAAATGAGATCAAGAAAATACCAGAGGAGGTGAGAGGAGAGGAGAGGAGAGGAGGTGAGAGAGGAGAGCTGCGAAATCATGTTGAAGAAAGACAAGTGAGAGTAAATGAATGAATGGAGGGTGAGTCAACACACCAATCAGTGGCTGTACAAATCTGCTCTACACTGTAATGAAAAGAAACCAAACTTAAACAGAGTGCAAGACCTGCTCTACAAAACAGTCTTTTTTTTCCCACCTGCCTCTTCCTCACAACATTGGCCTTATTAGGCTGAGGGGATTGTTGGCATCGTGACTGCAGCTGTAAATCTTTGGCAGATCTGACCCTAGGTTGTCATTGCCACTGTAAACACCTTTTGGCACCCAAAGATAGTTGACATGGTGTCACGGTGTAATCACTTTTGCCTGGTTCATGCTGCTACGTTGATCACAATCTAAAGACCTGTGGATTGTTTAGCCTCATACAAGAGTTATAGTAACGTCCAGCACAGGACTTATCAAATTTAACTAAACAGCTTGATTGCAACCTAATCTGAAGAACTCATGTTTTGTTACATTTAGGGTGCTTTCACACCTGCCTTGTTTGGTTCAGTTCAATAGAACTCAAGTTTGTTTCCCCCTAAGTGCAGTTTGTTTGGGCGGGTGTGAACACAGCAGTCGCACTCAGGTGTGCACCAAAACAACCGGACCAAGACCTTCTTGAAGAGGTCTCGGACGATGAGCAGCGCTAAAACCAACCATTTATCTTGTACTCTTCTTCAACATTTTGTTTACTTCCTGGATTTTTCCCGCATGGAAATTCTGACCAATCAAGAGCAGCTTTCTCGCGCAGGCATTTGATCTGGTCCGCTTGTAAATGCTGCCGTGAGAACACGAACCAACTCTAGGCAATTATGCAACTTTACAACAAAATGTATCCCTGATTCAGACCAAAGCAAGACAACTCTAGGTGTGAAAGCACCCTTAGGCTCTGAGAACTGACCAAACAAGTTCAGTATACAGAGCTCAATTGCTTGCACAACAGCTAACAGACAGGCTCACACACTGCTCCCTTTGTGGTCCCTGATTGATTGACACAAATGTGGCGCCCCTTTGGAGCTCCCTTGCAAGGCTTCAGTCTGTTTGGCAACTTGTAGTCAAAGGTCCTACGGGATGCCTTGGAAGTGCTGCTGACAGCTACAAGAAGTTTTTGGTCAGGCACTTCCATGAGCCCCAGAGGTGTTTTTCATGCACAGTGAGGGTCACCTTGACTCTCTTTCATTTTGTAGTTATTCTGTTTCTGCGTGTGTGTTGTGTAGTTATGAAGTTGCAGTGCTTTAAGCTTGTTAGTTGATCCCATAAGTGTGTGTTCCCAGATACAAAACTCAGTTTGACCTCCACAGTGTCAAACAGAGTCTCATCTCTATCTGCCTGATACTTGATATATTGTCTGGTGAGCAACCTAAGTGTCTTTATTGGTGTCACATTGAGTGATTAAATAGATTAAAGTGATTTAGAGGTTAGTGCTACCAAAAGGGCAATTATGCAGAAGTTGTTGGGTGTTTGTGTTTGTGTGTGGATTATACTGGAATTTCTTTGATACAATACCCTGTATCAATACTTAATACAGTTTATGCCCTCCATTGCCTCCAAATATAACAAAGCTATAACCATAGACTGTATAGAATAATGGATGGAGCTTTCGTGATGTCACCCACTGGTTCGTGGACTCCCGCTTTGAAGCCTTTGGTTTGGCATTGCAGCCGTTGCCATCTTGGTTTTATGAAGCCAGATGTAACCATATTTGGACAAGAGGCTGGGGCTGTGGAGAAGTGAGGGGTGAATCTGACTGAGAAGCCCAGGACACAATCGGCAGACAGCTTGTCACTCAAAGTGGCCTGGCCTTAATAATGAGTAACTTTTAGCCTTAAGAAAATACAAATGCATGAGTTATATAAAAAGGCAGTACAGGCGGAGGCGCACATTAATAATCCTCCAGGACTGTAACATGTTCATGTTTAACCCAAACAATGTGTAATGTGAGTGCAGTTGGTTCGGCTCAAGGTATGAACATGTTCTCACTACAAACCAGAGTTAGGTTGTAACCGGACCGAAACCACTTCCTCAAGAAGGTCTTGGTCAGGTTGCCTTTTCACCTGCACTTGGGGGGCAAACAAACTTGTGTTTAATTGATCCAAAGCAAGAAGGAAAGCACCCTCAGAGACAAGGTAGGGTACCGAACTCTGTGCTTTTAAGGGCAACAATTGAATTAAGTTGGCACTACGGAGTACTGATTCACCTTAAATCCACCTGTGCCAAGTGTCAGTACCTGAGAACGCATCTGGGTGAAAACGCTGGGTTTAGACAAGGGGCCATAGCACTGTGAAGTGCCCCAAAGGCTGGAAGCCAGCCACAGAGCTCTGAGGCCGGCAACAGAGCTCAGTGGAGGCAACTTCAGAAAGGAGGCAGAAGTGCCCCAAAGCCAGGAAACTGGCTATGACGATCCACAGCCACCACTGCAGCGCCAATCTGCCACGATAGTTACGGCATCTGGTCTATTTTGTTTTTTATATTATTTTAGCAATAACCTAATGTTACTGACAAATGACCAGAAACACACATGTGTACATGCACACACACACACAAGTAGAGAGAGAGAGAGACAGAAGGTTAGCTCTGTGTGTATATAGAAAATAGAAGAGGAGCAGAATTGTGTTTTAGTCTTCTATGTCACCTTTTCCACTTGTTCAAAATTTTTAATTTGGTGTTACACAGAAAGTGAAGTACCTAAAAGGGTACTGTTGAGTAATGGTACTGAGTTCCAGCTACCGTACTGGTGTTCAGTTGTCAATGGTACCCAATCCTATTCAGGGAAAGAGAGAATATGTATACACATAAATATATGTGACAGCTGCTGTATGGAAACACAAAGACAGACGCAATCAGTTGTAAAGTAAGCCTGCCATCTTAATTTGTGTTAGTGAGAGTGTGATCACACATGCTTTTGTCTATGTGTGTGTGTGTGTGTGCGTGTGTGTCCACGCATGCATAATGCAGTGATCATCTGAATGCGTGATATTGGGCTGCCCTCCCTGATTATGCGCAAAGCTGTCTACTGATCAGAATCACAGAATAGACACACACACACACACAGATGCGAGCCTGGAGGGAAATCAAAGCCCCACACACCTGCAGACCTGCTTTGACCCACAGGACACAGATGGGCATCTCTCCTCCCTCTCTACCTCCCCGCTATATTTCCCCTCTCTTTCTCTCTCTGTGAATATCTCCGGAGTTTCCTCTTTTTCATTCCTCGCTGCTTCTCCAGTCTCTCCTTCACCTTGCCCTGCATCTTTGATCACTGTGGATGAAAGTCCATAGGTGGAGAGTTATTAAGTTTGGATATGTGCATGTTTTATTGAGTGTTCCTGCTGCAAATGTTTTGGCCTTGTCGGTGTATATAGCAGACTGTGTGTGTTCTCGGTATGTGTCAGTCTGAGAGCTTTGTCCAAGGAGGAACAGCGAAGCATGTTCAGATTTGTAATGAACAAAACCGAGACTCTGCTAAAAGCTGCCCCATCCATCCAGCGGTCGAGTTTTTGAGTTGTTCAGCATTAGCCAATATTGATCTAATCATTGTTCCGTAACCAGCTCAGAGTAGTCCGATAAAAGCCATTTCAGCAATCCTGTAGTGATTCCCATTACTGCCACTAAAAGGGTCAGCCAACACGTACCATGCACAATGCACCCCATCTCCTCTCTGCAACTGCCCCTCAACCTTCCCCTCGACTCATGATGAGAAAATGACAGTTCCTTTGTGAAAAAATGTACAAATATAGTGATGCACTGCTGGATGAAGAAATGTTTGTGAGAAGCATTGTGGAGCAGGAAAGTAAAGAAGGATACGGAGTGTGAGCAGGGGCGGGAGGGAAAGTTAAGTCAAATCAGAGAATGAAAGAAAGAGAAAGATAACCAGACACTGAACTGTGCTTTGGGCATGTGTTGGCTCTGTCTGTCTGCTCCAATCAGCCTGGGTTTGGTGGGAAGCCAGCCCTCAGAGACCTTTAGCATGTGCGCTAACATCTCTACAGGGGGATTGGCACACATTATTAGAATTAGCAAACACGTGAGCTTGATGTTAAACCGAGTCTGTGTTTACCATTGGAAAATCACAATTGCTTACATATTTCATGTTTCTTAAATGAGCAACATCTGCTTTAGCCATAGGCTGATTATTCAAATAAGACGTTGCATTGGTTCTTATTGTGTTAGTTAGCGTTGTCTCTCGGTTAAGTGTGTAAAATATGGATTTCTGCGTTAAGTCTTTACCCACTTTCTTTTCTGCAGAACATTTCAGTCTTGGAGCTAGATAGTAGCTCTTGTTCCCTGCAGTCATTTTCCATTGTTTGCACTCTTTATCTCACTTCATCTACTGTACATCTTAAAAGCACAGTGTGAAGGATTTAGAGGGATATGCTGGCAGAAATGGAATATGATATAATAAGTATGTGGTGTTTCCTTTATAGTCACCTGAAAAGAAGAGTCATTGTGTTTTTGTTACCTTAGAATTTATGCCCACATATGGAGCTTGTCCTCGTCCATGGAGTGTGCCATGTTGTGCCGCCATGTTTCTACAGTAGCCCAGAATGGACAAACCAAACACTGGCTCTAGAAAGGGCCATTCGCATTCACTGTAGCTGGCAGCCCCTCAATAATGAGCCAAACAGCATTGGGAAAACACAGATTTTTGACATGGAACTGCCGTGTTCGGTGTTTCTACCAATTTTAATCACAAAGTCTGTTTGTTTTGGAGAGGAAGAGACTTCTGCAGATAATTCAGCTCCCAGTGAGAACCTCCTGAATGTCTGGTCCTTAATTTATCAGAGAAAAAAGGTGAGCACACATGAGCTGATGCTAGGCTAACACCCCATCTCTGACAAGCAAAACAGCACAGGAGAAACACTGATTTGTGATGTGAAACTGCTTTATTTTGTGTTTTTACTGGTTTTAACCACCTGGTCCATTTGTTCTGGAGAGGAAGACACCTGCGGGTAATTCAACTCCTGGTAAAATCCTCCTGAACAGTGAACAGCCTGTTGCTAGATGAACTAGCCTGTTGCTAGATGCCCCCAAATCTCTCTCCCTACAAGTCTAACTCTCTGTTCTTTGTTCTACATCCATCCAGATCGGTTCATTCTTCATGATCAACCTGTGCCTGGTGGTTATCGCCACCCAGTTCTCGGAGACCAAACAGCGGGAACACCAGCTGATGCAGGAGCAAAGGGCGCAGTGCCTGTCCTCGTCAACCCTGGCCAGCATGGCCGAGCCCGGGGATTGCTACGAGGAGATCTTCCAGCTGGTCTGCCACGTCCTCCGCAAAGCTAAGAGGAGATCGGCAGCTCTCTACTACACGCTGAGGGGCATGCCCCCGCCAGCTGGTGGAGGCAGGGGTAACAGGCGCGGTGGAGGGAATGTGAACGGAGAGCGGCACCATTCCAGACACCCGAAAAGTAAGTAGGAGGGTGTCAGCAAGTGACATAACTCAAATTTAACATTTGACATTTGAGGCACAGCATGTGTATTTGTCTAACATTTATGCCCAGTTCAGACTAAAGATTCACAACGAGAAGAAACCATTTCAAACATAGCAGGGAAAAAGTTGCAGTGGTGTGAACTGTTCACCTTGTCAAGTCACCAGCGTCTGGTATTCAGAAAAGGTAAAGGTAAAGGTAAAGTTCCACTGATTTTCACACACCTGAATGTGTGAAATTTGTTCTCCGCATTTGACCCATCCCCTGAGGGAGCGGTGAGCAGCAGCAGCGGTGCCACGCTCGGGAATCATGTGGTGAAGGCAGGGTACATCACCTGTTTCAAGCGCCAATCAGCTTGAAGCAAAGTCACGTGGTCAAGTTGGTAACAAGCTGTCAGCAGACTGCGTGTTTGCTTGTCGTGGCATTCCCTGATAACAGCCCTCTGCTCATACTGAATCCAAGTCTGTCTCATTTACATCCACTAACAGTTGTTACTTGTACGCACCAGAAAAGCCACAAGTGAGAAAGAGAGTACAGAGAGTCATTGCTATGGAGACGATACTCTGTCTCGTCTTGTTGCATTGGTGTTAACTGGCAGGTTCTCAAAACGTTGCAGACAGGTGCGTTGCAAGTGGTAGCAAGTTTCAACTTGTCTCATCATGACCAGGGCGTAATAGTTGAAAAAGTTTTATATACTTGAAAAAACAGAGGGACAACCTGCCTCGATTATGTCATTTAGGATTAAAAATGCTGCACAATGCTGGATGGTAATGGTCTGGCTACTTACTATGTTTGACTACAAATCTGGCTGCATTTTAATGGATGTGACTTTAGGAGTGATGTTCTGTTTACTTTTGGCAAAGTCAGGCTTACACTGTTCTGTTCAAAATACATTTTTGAAACTTCTGCAACAAAGGCACACACTTGCATCCTGCATATTTTGCATTGCAAAACAACATCTGAAATGAAAATGCATCCATAGTCTCATATTCTTTCTGTTCTCGTATCCTTAGTATCCCACTGCCCGCACCAGAGCAAGCAGGACAACAGCTCTCAGCCCTTAGCCAACTCCATAAGTCTGACTGTCCCTCAGAGTCCAGAGGACTGCCCTATATGTGCACTGTCACTGAAAGAGGGGGCAAGGGCCGTGGGAGACTCCAACGCCAACGGGGAGGAAGATGAGGAAGATGCGGTAAAAGAGACAGGCAAGGAGGAGAACCATTTAGAGGAGAGGGGAGATGGAGAGAAGCAGAGGAAGAGGACATGCTTTGGACATTGTAAAGACTTTTGGAATGATATGAGGAGGAAACTTTGGGGCATTGTGGAGAGCAAGTACTTCAGCAGGGGCATTATGATCGCTATTCTCATCAACACCATCAGCATGGGCATCGAGCATCATAACCAGGTAAGATGATACAGTGAGTGCTGTCAAACATTGTTTATGCAGTTATAATAAAGCAAAATGAAGACAGGGTTTTATTTTGAAACAGAGGTGGGACCAATTAATTGTTTTACAAGTCACAAGTAAGTCTGAAGTCTTTGTACTCAAGTCCCAAATAAAGACAGGCAAGTCCCAATTAAGTTATGTCCCAAACATTAAGTATTGAGTCCTAAAGAAGTGATAATGCGCCCTTCATCAAATGTAATCCTATGTTAACGAGTCACGTTAGCTAAGCATTAGCTCGCTATGCTCACATTAGCCTTACTGTTCTTTGGGCAACTTTAAATGTTGAAGAAAGTTGGAAGTTGCTGTGTCTTCGTCTGTATTTTGCAACCTTCACTATTTTTGCATACTGCAGTTTGTTTTTCAATGACCAACGCATAGTTTTTGTACGCAAACAAACTTATCTTTTGTTGAGTTTTTTCCACCTGGCGCTCTGTAACATAACATTAGCTCTTCATGGTTCTCCCCTGTAACTTGATTGGATGCTGTCGGATCTGGGGAATTAAGGGTGCTGTCAGACCTAGAGTTGTCTTGCTTTGGTCTGAATCAGGGACTCATTTTGTTACAAAGCTGTATAATAGCCTAGAGTTGGTTCGTGTTCTCACGGCAGCATTTACAAGCGGACCAGATCAAATGTCTTGCATGAGAAAGCTGCTCTTGATTGGTCCGAATTTCCATGTGGGAAAAATCCAGGAAGTAAACAAAATGTTGAAGAAGAGTACACTTGCAAGATGAATGTGACACTTTCTAATGTCACAATGGAGGGACAACATCGCAGATTGATTTTAGCGCTGGTCATCATGGACTATATTGCTGTCATTGTTCATTTTAGTCAAACCATACAGTTTGAAAACGAGGCGCGGCTCCAACTAGAAAACAATGTTTTCAAAAGGAACCAAAAAAATCCATTCTCTCTGGCAGCTGCAGGCCTGCAAAGAAATTGACCAATCACAGCTATCCGGTCCGCATGGGAGTTACTCCTTGCTCAAATTTGCACTCTCTCTCTCTTACCCTCCATCCAATCCCCTCGCTCCATTTTGACACTCCTCTGCTCCTCGTCCCGCCTCGTCCCAACCAGTGTTGCCAACTTAGCGACTTTGTCGCTATATTTAGCGACTTTTCAGACCCCTCTAGCGACTCTTTTTCAAAAAAGCGACTAGCGACAAATCTAGCGACTATTGAAGACTTCTGGAGACTCTGTCGTGAGAGCACGTATCATTCTTATTCTTCTCAACGAGCAGCGGATGCTGCCATGGGCCTTTCCCTCACCCCAAAGCACTCACAGATGGCCCAGTCCTCCCTCCCAGCAACAGTAAGAGCAGGAGATGGTAACCCCTCCATGTCCAGACTGCAAATGAATTGCGCATGCGCGGAACTGCCGCTGGCTGATCCTGACCTGGTTTACAGTCAGGGCGGGATGTAAATGTAAAATTTTCTTTGTCTAATATAAATCACTGAAAGAAGGTTAATTTGTAGTTCTAAACATCAAACATAAACACAACACAACCATGACATTATTCCTCTCTCCTACCGCGACCATTACAGTTACATGCATATGGACAATTATGCAAATTAGGCGATGATGTCATTTAGCGACTTCTAGCGACTTTTAGGACAGCTAGTAGCTACTTTTCTTACTGAGGAGTTGGCAACAGTGATCCCAACCCCCTCCGCATTTGAAAGTACGAGCGGTTTGTAAGGCCCTGAGCGATTCAGCTACACGAGTTTCGATATGGAAAATAAAGAGAGCGACAGCAGCAAGCGGCCTCTGCTTGCCCCACTGGCAAAGGCCGAAAGGAAGCGCAAGTCTGCCTCTGAAAAGGCAGAAACGAAGAAGAAATGCGACAAATTGAGGGCTCAAAGCAGAGTAAACATTGGGTCATCCGTTGACCGATGGAGAAAGCTCCGGCAGGATCTGGCCCGGAAAAGTGATGCTGATACAGCAGAGTTTTTGTTGAACAGGTAATATTTAATTTTTATGGTTAGACGGCGTCGAAACATTTTTTGTCTGCAATATTGTCAACACTTGTTTACTTGATTGACGGAGACGTTAGTCTAATTTTTAGCATTGTAAGTTAAAATTGCTATCATGTTTACACATTGTCACATCAGCGTGTATCGTTAGGAGGCTCCGAGGGGAGGGGGACACGAGCTCGGAGGGGAGGGATCATGGAGCACAGAGGGAGGGGTGTGTGGGGGGGAATGTTTTTTTCAAAACTTTCTCATCGTCTTTCTAAACGTAGACCATAGCTTTAACCCAAACAATGTGTCATGTGACTGCAGTTGGTTCAGATCGAGGTCGGAACACGTTCTCACCACAAACGAACCGCACCAGGGTTTGTTTGTAACCGGACCAAGATCACCTCTTCAAGAAGGTCTAAGTTCGGTTTTTGTGGTGCCCACCCGCGTGTGATTGCTGTGTTCACACCTGCCCCAATAAACTGCACTTAGCGGGCAAATGAACTTGAGTTTGATCTAACCGAATGAAACAGGGCAGGTGTGAAAGCACCCTAAATGCTGACTTGCTGGGAATGAGTCGTGTTAACGTTACTTGATTCAGGGAATGAAGTGACTTGTGGCACACTTTCTAAACACCATACTTTTTAATCCTTAGGCTTGGGGGAAGGTATCAAGTATTTTTTTTAATTCAAAACCCTAAATTCCAAGTGACAGTTCGAGTCATTGATGTTAAAGTCTCAAGTTGAGTTGATTTTGTCGAGTCTAAAGTCATCAACTTTGTCTGACTCAAGTCCTCACCTTTGGAAACTTCAAATACCTGTAATTTGCCAACAAAGCCAGTAAAGGTTTTGGATATTAGTAAAGACAGTAGTCCTTGACATCATTGTAGAAATATGCATTCCCTTTAATCCTTCAGACTGACATACTATAGTGTCAATAGAGTGCGTCAGTGTAATCATTTCCCGCTCCCCTCTCACTCCCACAAATCACCGCAGCCTCAGCAGATAAACCACTATCACTGCTGATGAAGCATCGCTGCTAGAAATATCATAATAGCAGATGACATTCAGAAGGATGAGCGTGGGAGTGGAGCATCACTGCCATGCAGTTTCCCTGACAGAGGTGTAAACATTTAGCCTAGCGGTAGACAAAACCGAGTTGGCTTTTAACATTGGCCAGGCTCCTCTGAGACAGGCAGGGCAGGTGTCTGAGAGCCAGAGTGGGGAAAGCCTGCCAAGACTGCACATGCACGCATGCATACAAACACATATAAGCGCGCACACATATAGTACACATCCATTTGTGTCCAGTGTGTGCGTGCACATTAGCAAATAACTTTTTATATGTGTGTGCATGCACAAACAGTAACATACACAAGCTGTTACATAAAAAAGCTTTTTCCTTCATTTCCCTCTCTCATCTGATGCCATTCTGCTTCCTCCCTTGCTAATTTTACTTCCTCTTCTCTCCCCGTTTCCTCCATAAATCCCTCTGTGCACCTTTTCCTTTGCACGTTCCTTCCCTCCCTTGCTCCTTTGTTCCTCGCCGTCTCCCTTCCTTCTGTCCTTCCCGCCTCACCCCAAGTGTCTCCTCTACTGTCTGACTCTCTTTTACCTCCCTCAGTTTCATCCTCCGTCTCCCCACTTCTCCCTTTCCCTCTCTCTCTCATCCGCCCACACACTCTTTGACAGCGTACAGAGTAGTTGCTTTCTCTCATCTCTGAAGACTCTAAAAATAAATGAGGGTTGGGTGATGGGGGGGGGGGGGGGGGGGGGGGGGGGGGGGGGGGGGAGGGGGGAGGGGGGGGCGGGTGGGGGAGCAGTTGGAAGAGCGAAGCAGACGCCGGTTACACAGCAGTTTTCAGCTGAATTCCCTGTGTGATTCCGCGTGTGAGCAAGCGCGTTTTCAAAGTAGGCATGTATGCAGAAACACATGCACATTTGCATACGCACACTCACAGAGGCTTTGTCTGTCTGTCTGTCTCTTGAGTCTTTCTCCCTGCACAATTTCCACAGGCTGACACAGAAGCAGTGATACAAGTGTGTGTTTTTGTGCTCTGCAGTCGAAAGTCTTACCTCTTGTAATTTTGTTCTAAAACAGGAACTCTGAAGCTGATGCTTCTCCCTGAAAAACAACTAACCACAGGGCTGCCGTACTCACACCACATCTGTTCATGTCAAGAGTGTGGTTTCAAATAAAAAATGCATATTGTTCTGTTTCTGGATACTTTTCCACTTTCACTAATCCGTCAACTGATGTTGAAGTGGAAATAAACAAGGTTTTTGCTCTAACTAATTATGAGGCAAAGGTTAATTGCACAATTTGATGGCGCCATCACTGTTTACACATACCTTTGCTTTCACTACTATACAACTCTGTTTGCCAACAGGTAAAGCAGTGAAACAAAGGCTTGATTAATGGTGCAAGACAACAGCATAACAACATTACAATGTCAATTACAGTTATTGTTTACGTACACAGAGAGTTTGCCTCCCGTCTTCTTGCCACCCAGCATCAGAAGTCCTGTGTGCACAGTGCAGTGAACGGCTTCTAGTTTCATAACGGCATCAGGAATGTTGTTGTTCAGCCATGTCTTGGTCAGAAGAGGGATGCGGCCACTCTGTGTGCCTCGCTGTGATGTTACCCTCCTGCTGCGTTAACACGACGGGTGACAAAGCAACAGGCTACAAGTCATTTTCAGTGGAAGCAGGAGACTTGAAACTACAAACTCTTTGACAATTCTTGTCACTGCTGATGGGTATGACATGCTACAGATCAAAGTTGAGCTGGCGGTGAAGCATCAACCAATCGTGTGTGTCTGTGGAACAGTGGTATTTAGCTTGGTTAGCTGATGCTTTGATAGCTTTATGTGCATCATGGTGCACATAGGGATGCAATGAGGCGGCAAAATGTGATATTAAAATGGGGCTCAGCCATAGATCAAATGCAACATAGTCAAGGTGCTTTGTGGCAAGTAGCAGACACACACAAGCCCATAAAGACGTAACTACATTTTGAGCATTTGGGCAACACTTCACTGATGACTCTGCAATATATTAGCCAGTCACACTGTGGCATTGTTGCTTGTAGTGTGAACACAGCATCACACTTAGCTCATCCATCATGTTAGATGAGATTGGTTGGAAGCAGTAGATTGTGTGGTGTAGTCTTTAGCATGCTTTCCCCACCGCCGCTGGTGTCTTCCTCCTTGGAGAGTAGCCCAAACCTGGATTCTTCCTCACCTAAATGCAGTGCATCTTCTAGAAGCAAAATATAAATAAAATTGTGACAAATTGAATTCAATCAACAGTGCATTGCTTTCACTTTAATTTGCTACATTCCTGCTAGTGAAAGACTTAAAATAAGGTTTGTCTTCACCTGAGGTCTGTGCATCTCCTATGGATACGTATCTACTGCTGTATTGATTTTATAGCAGTCATGGTACAATGACACACTGCGGCATGTCTGAGTGGATGCTGCACAAGGACGGGGATTCAGTGAAGTAACGTTAGCATCATTATTCTTCTTGGCCGGATGATGAATGGATCATTTTTGTTTAGCCCGTCTGCAGTCTTGACATTTAGGAACATTTTTCACAGGCTGCGGCTGCAGAGTGCATGTTCATGGAGCAGCAACGTGACCTGCCCTCTACTACATGATTCGCCCACCTTACCCTGCATATCAGCCCCCTTCAGTCCTTGGGTGGGAAGTGGAAGTCCCACTGAAATTAGCTAATGATTTTAGTTAATGATTAGCTAGCTATGAAGTATTACGTTAAAAGAGAAGCAGTAAAGGTTGGGGTAAGGGTAATGGGAAGGGTTTCAGTGGTTACTTATAAAGTGGAACACGTCTTCATGTAGTATGAACTCATACAGTAGTACACATTTTAAATGTCAGTATACCAACCAATAAAGTAATAAATAAATAAATACCATTAAGTACGCCTCAACTTTACGTTCCAAAACAAGTAATAGCAAAAACTACACAAACAGCATTCTCGGAACCCATTGGCTGTATTAGGCGTCTGACTTCCGGCAGGCGGCGATACAGCCTCTGCTGGCAGACCCCCGATTTTTTGGCATTCCGGTTTGATTTGGGCGGAGGAGGCGAATTTCCGTTTCCGACTTCCGTTTATATATAAGTAAATATGCTGAACCATTGCGATGGATTCAGAGTTTGCAGTGACGCCAATTATGTTCCGCCTCCTTAGTTCACCACACGGAGCGTTTAACCTGGCAACACCTGCAGCAGGCTCAAACGTGATTGGTCAATATCACGCGGACTACAAACAGCCTACAACCGGAAAACAGGGCTCTTCCGCTCTTCTTCCGGAGGCAAGATCTCTGGGGTTTGCCTACAGACCCTACATTCACTGAATGTAGAGTCTGTATATAGAGACTACACAAACAGTAATAAGGAGGAGCGGCTGTGTCCATATTGTCTTTGCTAACCATAGTACCACTTCGAAATGCTAGAGGGGAGAAGTTGAAAAGTTGTCTATTTCCATTTTAAAGACGAGCTGCCCATTTGCATTCATGTGCATTTCGTGTCTGGACATCTCTGTGTGGACAAAAAATGGCACATTGAAATTCAGGCTCGGAAGTTGTAGCTCATTCATTCATATGCAAGCAAACATTCACATGCTGACTGAGGGCACATTTCAAGAGTGAAACAGGGAGAGAGAGATTTGTATGGGAGGGTAAAAATTGAAATATTATTCAGGAGGTGGAAAATTAGGGAGCAGGTAGAAATTAACATGGGAGAGCATCGGTACAAGGACATGAGGAGAAACACGGCGAGGGGATAAAAGGTAAAGAAAAGCAGAAAGGTGGGGAGAAAGCAAGGAGGGGATGGAATGATGGTACTTTGTCCGAGTTAAACTGAGGTGTCAAGGGCCATGATGGTTCTGTCAATAGCAATAAATCTCATATCCTGTGTTTGCACTTAGGACGAGTGAGTGAGTCCTGGACACAGGTCAAGGTTAGAGCTAACTGCTAAGGGATACATCTCCATTTATCCCTACATTCCCTTTTTTCTACCACACCACATCCAGTTTTAGTATGTCATTTGAATTTTTTTAGAGGTGGTGTCGTCATCTGAAGCTCTCTATAGTCACAGATTGGTCCAGCTTCCAGCTACAGCTACAGCAGCTCAAATGAGTCTCAGTAGATGTTTTCCAGACTAAAACCTTGTAGTCAAAAGTGGGCTCATGAGATTTAGGCTGCTTTTGTCGGCTTATTTAGCTTCCTTCCTTCCCTTTTATCATTCTTGCTCTTCCTCACCTCTAATCAAGTATTTTCCACTCCTCTCCTCCATCATGACATCATCATCGTACTCCTAAACAATCCCTCTGCTCGCTCCTCGTTTTCCCTTCTCCTCCAGCCGGGTTCCTCCTCCACCGCGCTCGCTCCTCTGATCGACAGGAGGGTATTGATTGGGAAGAGATGGGTCTGCCTGATAATGAGACTCAGAGAGAGAAAGAGAAAAGAGATGGAGAACTAGGGGCATGGAGAAAGATAGGGAGAAAAAGCGGATTAGAGAAATGGGGAGAGGGCTGTTTTTCTCTGACATGGTTTGCTAACTTTGGCAGGGCTAGCTGGCTATTTCTCCACTGGCTTTGAAACTGAAATTCACAGGGGGTATCAGAGAAAGCATCTGATCCATATCGTGCACAACGCACATCCCCTCACACACATACAAATGGAAATAAACCCGGGATTGACTGGAGAGTGTGTGTTTGTTTCTTGTGCGTGCAGTTCCTATATGTATGTGCTTCCTTTGCCAATTCCGGATAACATGGTCAGAGTTTGACACCATCCACAGCACAGACACTAGACGCTCTCTATTCCTTTCTTGCTTTCCTGTTTTTTGTTTCTGATGTGATGTTCCCTGAGGTTTTCTTTACAATTTTGCATAAACAGCTGTGCTGGGGAAAAAAAAAACACAACACAATTTGTTTCCCTGTTTCTCAGTGTCTTCCCCTCCTCTCTCTCTGTCGCCTATCTAAGATAAGGTGTGTGTGTGTGTGTGTGTGTGTGTGTGTTAATTTTATTTGCCAGGTAGGAGAGAATTCTCTTTTCAAGTGACTGACAGTTTGAGTGACAGCCTTTTCAACACAGGCGGAGAAATGTGATGCACACACAATTGTTCTCGCAGTGGCTCCGACGTCTTTTGTTGCGGCAGCTGTGATTGCAAAGCAGCGGTTTAATATCAACTGTGTTTTTATCTCTCTGTCTGTACCTGCCTCTCTGAGGATATCACTGTTTTTAACTTGGGATGCTTGCAACTCAATCCCTCTGTTCTTTTGCTTACCACTCTTTGCGCCACTCTGTCTATTTACCCACTTCCACACCGGACTTGTCATTCTGTTTTTCTGTTTCTGTGACCCCTCCCTCCCCAACCTGCCCCCACCCAGCCTGAGGAGCTGACCAATGTCCTGGAGATCTGCAACATCGTCTTCACCAGCATGTTCACGCTGGAGATGATCCTGAAGCTGACTGCTTTTGGCTTCTTTGAGTACCTGAGGAACCCCTATAACATCTTTGATGGCATCATCGTCATCATCAGGTCTGCAAACTACAAAATGATTTTCTGATTGCAGCTGAGGGCGCCACAATTTAAAGGGAAACGCCACCTAAATTAAAAATTCCAATGTCTTACTTTCATTGCCTAGAAATGTTCAGTTAGTATTTGTGAACATGAGCTACTCTTTCAAAGCCAGAAACCAGAGAAGTCTCAAACGTGTGATGTCATCAGGTATAAAGTCTGGAGCTGCTCCATAGGAGCCTGATTGTTGGACCCACAGAATTCTGCAAATGAGCTTTATTCTGTAGCTTCTTTGCGTAACATGTCATGCATCGGTGCACTGTCTAGATGAAGGAAACTGGAGGCAAAAGCTAACAACACTGCACAAATTCCTATGATTTGCACTGTGTACAAGTGTTCCAATTGATCAAATTCAGAAAAAACAAAGGCCACTTTAAGTCCCGAAAATAGTAGGACATAAAGGGAGAGAAGTAAAAAACTTAAGCAGCAAATATGGATCAAAAAACTTCATTCTCAGTCTGGAGGTGCGGAGTTAACTAATGTCAAATGCTATGTAAAAGCGTTGTTGAACATGCCTCGAGTTAGATGCAATTGAACATGCTGCGACAACTTTGTTTTTCTCCACAACCTCAATTTTTAACACTATACCAGATCTCTGAGAACAGTTGATCTAGTAGGTAGAAAAACATAGCTCAAGTTA
Source organism: Epinephelus lanceolatus (assembly GCF_041903045.1). Classification (NCBI taxonomy): domain Eukaryota; kingdom Metazoa; phylum Chordata; class Actinopteri; order Perciformes; family Serranidae; genus Epinephelus; species Epinephelus lanceolatus. The sequence continues at coordinate 28,788,312 of NC_135751.1, read as the reverse complement.
GCTAACTTTAGCTGGTAGGCTAATGTTAACTTGACAGTGGTGCATCCATGTACAGAGTTGATAGAAAAGACAGTTGTACTTTAGCATATTTACTCACCCGGCAAAGGCAAAGATTACCAACACTGCACAAATGCCTATGATTTGCACCATTTACAGCTGTTCCAATTGATCAAATTCAGAAAAAACAAAGGCCACTTTAAGTCCCGAAACAGTGGGACATAAAGGGAAAAAGTAAAAAAAAAAAAAAAAAAAAAACTCACTGAGAAACAGCGGCCAACATTGGATCAAAAAACCCAACATTAATGTTAAATCATTGTGTTAAACATGCCTCAAGTTGGATGGCAGTAAAATGTGCTGAGAGAAGATCTCTGTGTTTTTAGCCACAACCTTGGTTTTCGATGACATTTTACCAGACCTTTGGGAACGGTTGATCTAGTAGGTAGAAAAAGTAGCTTAAGTTTGTCAACATCAGCTAGTAATGGAGCAGCAGTAGCTCAGTCCAAAGGGACTTGACTTGGGAACCAGAGGGTCACCGGCCAAAGTCCCCATATGGACAAAGCATGGAGCATGGACTGGTAGCTGGAGAGGGACCAGGTCACCTCCTGGGCACCACCAAGGTGCCCCCGAGCAAGGCACCGAACTCCCAACCGCCTGAGGCGCCTGTCCAATGCAGCCCCTCACTCTGACATCTCTTCATTTAGTCCATGTATAGGTTTTATTTATGCATGTGTGTGCATTTCATGCCTGTGTGTGTATATGACAACAGAGTGACAAAAATTAAATTCATAAAGTACTTCTTCTTCTTCTCCTTCTTCTACTATTGCTTGACAGCGGTGCATCAATGTACAGAGTTGAAATAGAAAAGACAGTTGTACTTAAGCACATTTACTCACCTGGCAAAAAACAAAACGGCAGTCATTTCAGTCGTGGACCCAACTGCACACAAAAGAGTTACAGTCCTGTAGACTACTATACGCTTTCATTGGCTTGTTGTGTATTGTTAGTAACATTAGGAGGTCTGGAGGCTGAGGTAATTTGTAACAACGATTGTGTCTTCACTGGGCAAATTGGTCAAGTTGTGGGAAGAGTCACTTCTGGGGCGGCTGTGGCTCAGAGGTAGAGCCAGTCGTCCACTAATCGGAAGATTGGCGATCAATCCCTGGCTCCTCCAGTCCATATGTCAAAGTATCCTTAGGCAAGATACTGAACCCCAAATTGCACCCAATAGCTGTTGATGGGTGAATGTGAAATGTAGTATAAAAAGGGCTTTGAGTGGTCAGAAGTCTAGACAGGTGCAGTCCATTTACCATTTTTCTTGGTTGTGTCAGGATGACATCCAACACGGGTTCCAATTTTCTTATGAAACCTGCTACCTCTGGTTCATCCAACCTTTTTATGTAGTCCTCTATTTCCCATTCACGCAGTTTATGCATTTATCACTTCCTGCCGTCTGTATGAAATTTGCACGTCTTAATAGTCACATGATTGCAAACAAGCTGTTGTAGCGTTCTCAGTTCTGAAACAGAAAATGTACCCATACACTCAGCACAGGCCCTCGGGTCTCCTAGTGTCACCGGGAACATCTTTCCCAATTCACTGTCTCTGGTGTACTTTAGGACTTTATACATGATGTCATCACAAATCACAGAAGTTTTAGGGCTCTAGTTTTGGATTTGGGCAAAAGTTGTTCATGCTCACTCATATTTTTGGAATGCTTTAGACTGCAGGACTAACATATATGAATATTGAAAATGGCCATGCAGTTCCCCTTTAATAAATGAGATACAATTTTTTCAAACTTTGTCCCAAAACCAGCTTCAAACCACTCTGCTGGAAACTAATGAGAGCTTTTGTTCAAACATGTAACGACTGTACATCTAATTGAGTTTTAAGATATACTTTCATCTCAAGAAAAAAGACAAACATACTGTTCCAATCAGGATTTCCATCTGTTTCGGTGTATTCCCCGTGGACCTTTGTGTTAAACTACACCACTTCTTTTATGTGACAAATGTTTAATATAGGAACTGTCTAGCAGCGTGGGATAGAATATAAATGCAGCAGTATGGATTTCTATACCTTGAAAAATGTGCATTAGTGTGTTTTTATTTTATTTTTCTCTTCTTTTTCTATTGATACGTGTATTTTTCTCTACCAATTTCCTTTCATTTCTCCACATCCTCTGACTTTATCTCTATCTCTCTCTCTGTTAAATAACACATCCTCCCACCGCACCACACACCCCAGTGTGTGTGAGATCATCGGCCAGGCAGACGGCGGCCTGTCAGTGCTCAGGACGTTCAGGCTGCTGAGGGTCATTAAGCTGGTGAGGTTCATGCCTGCGCTGAGGCGACAGCTGGTGGTGCTGATGAAGACTATGGACAACGTGGCCACTTTCTGTATGCTGCTTATGCTCTTCATCTTCATCTTCAGGTAACAGAGGGGGCACAGGAGCATGTTTTTATGTGGACTGGGGCTCTGCGAAAAGCAATCAGCACGACACAGAGAGGGCAGGAGGGTGTAAACACGTCTCTGTGCAGTCCTGTGCCTGATAGTTTAACAGCCGAAGACAAGTTGTTTTGTTGCCTCTCTAAACCTTTGAATACAAAAAAGCAGTGATATGGTATCAGCTTATTAAGACAAAATATAATAATTAAGCATTGTGTAGGCAGTCATTGCCAAAGGCCTGAACTGAATAACAGGATTTACCTCCACCATTTTTGCCTGAACTGTATCTTAGCTCTGTAAAGGCTTCTGTCTTTGACCTGCCTCTTTCCCCAGGATTACATCTGCCATGAAAGTCAAGAGTACCTTAACTTGTTTGTCAGTCTGTCAGCAGTATAGTTGACTACATTAAACTTTTAGATCTACAGTTAATTAAACAGATAGGCCTCAGGCCAAAGAACAACGATATCAGGAGACTGTAGCTTTTTAACTGACAGAGACTGAGCTCAAATTCTAATGGCGCATTGTTAAATTGATTTGATGTAAAATGCAGTGCTTTACCTTTACATGAATTCAGTAAAGACTCATACCAATCAGTCCACTAGCTCAACTGTTAAATCTAAGTAACAGGATTTTAATATTTAAATATTCTTCTCTAAATTAAAGAAGCTGTACGCTACATTCAGCAGCAAACCACCTGTTGCTAAGATATAGTCACGCTTCCTTTCTGTGTGTCGTAATCTGAGCTTCTCTGTTTATTGTTGTGGTAGATGGTCCGACAGCGCATGCATGTTAGTGCGTGTGAGTCCCCGTGAGTGTGGCTGGCTAACGGTTGCCACTCTGCACTGTGATCTTAAGTTCTGATTCCTCCAAACACGTTCAGTATGGTACCTTTGAAACCAACAGTAGCCCTTCAGACATGGTACCTAGACCCTAGCGTTTCGACTACAAACAGGACTCTTAAATGTGGGCGGGGTTGTTGTCACTCACTGCTCCGTCCAGCACTCACTGTATTTCCTCCTTTATCGGTCTGCACATTGTTTATCGTCCACAGACCAAGGTTGCGCGCCGACATTTTCAGAACAAAATTAAACAGGCTGCAGTGAGAGTCTCTCTCCATGGGATGTTTTAAAATAGCAGGTTTGTACATGTAGTCCTTCTCAGGCAAGCTCAGGGGTTTAGTGTTGCTGGAACTCACAGGAATGATGGTCTGCAACGCTTTTTTTTTCTCGGGATATAATCCAATCAAAATTAATACATATTTTCAAATGCTTAAAGATCCACTCATTACTAAAAGTGTACGTCATCCAAGAGAGACAACATAAACTAAAGTAATGGTCAAAGTTGTTAAAGAGAAATTTAAGGTGAGCTGATTGATTCACGTTGTCAACTCAAGCATTCAGTTACAAGTTAATGTTCGACCTCAAAAATCGCCAGCAGTCGGCCCAGTGAATTATTATTTTTTCTCAGACTCCAGCTGCTGTAAGAGGCAGCAAAAACGTCCTTTCATTTTATAGTTACAGTTTACTAATATATGTGAAACTCTCCACAGTATGAACAGTGGTTACATGAGCCTCAAAACCAGCCACAACTCAGCCCTGAGCAGAGTGACCGTCCTCTATTGACCAATCAATGGACTGCAGTGTTCACAGCTCCACCTTTTGGCATCAGATCTGTGTGCTAGAGGGGGGACCAAAAATGGGGACAGTGCAGAACGGTTCCATTGGTACCATCCACAACTTTTCACACTGGAAACAGGAAAAAACATACCGAACTGAACTGAACCGCACTGCTCGGTGGAGACGGGTCTATATAGTAGTTACTGCTAACATTAGCTAGCTGCTAGCTTCTGGCTCAACCACTTCCATGTTGAGAACCATGTGTAGGGTATCCCGCCCCAGAGTCTGAAACCTACATACGGTCTGAATGTTGCATACAGCTCCTTTAAATGTAACAATCCAAGATGCTATACAGCCATTACATTGTACCTAAATGAATAGTGATGCAGATGCTAAAAACTGCAATTTACAAAAACATAATCATTCAGCCTCATCTCTCCTCTTGTTAACCACCCCAGCACGCACACACACACACACACACACGCACACACTCACTCACACTCTACTCTGTTTTCTCTCCAATTCCACCTCCGTGGGCGATAACGGAAAATGAAGATGGTTTTAACAGAATTATTGTTATTTGAATAATTTATCATAATTGTTGCAAGTGCAATCCTTTTTACATGATAGGTATGAGTTCCTCGGCAGCGTTATAATATTACTCCAGTTCTGCTTGTATCTTTATGAGTGCACAACGTGTCTGTGACTTCATACGTGTGTGTGTGTGTGTGTGTGTGAGTGTGTGTGTGTGTACCTGCCAACCAGCTTCATCACCCCTGCAGCACAGCAGTCAAGCATAAGTGTGCCAAGACAGATGGTGTCAGAGCTTTTAGCCAGCTAATGCTAGCCTGAGCAAGTGGCATTTGGTCTATACATCAAGCCACTGTAGCTTTTAGTGAAGAGTTAATGTAAAGTGCCACTCAGCTAAGATTTAAACTTTCAAAAAGCTCTCCATAAATTGCCCGAAAAAAGCAGCAATGAATGAGAAAGTCAACAGCGCTGTCTGGGTTACACAGTCTTGTGACGACAGCAAACAGATGGGCGCAGGTAGATGATAAGAGCCGGGGAGAGGGGGATGGGAGAGTGAAAGCTAGAAGAGTAGAGCTTTGAATAAAACCAAAATAAGATTATAATAGTCATACAGTTTGTTTATGTACAGTTTGTGTGGATGCATTTTACCCTTATTCTGTGACAGCATGTGTAGTGGAATTACTGGAGAAACCCCCTCTTGTGTTGCAGTATCCTGGGGATGCATATCTTTGGCTGTAAGTTCAGTCTGAAGACCGAGGCAGGAGACACAGTGCCCGACAGGAAGAACTTTGACTCCCTGCTCTGGGCCATCGTTACTGTCTTCCAGGTATGAATAGTTCAAACACACACACACACATCAGCACACTTTCAAAACTGTGTTTCACAAAGAATAAAAACTTTCAAGTGAGTGTTTTTTCTACCTGTATAGACATTTGTGTGTACGTACTATACATGTGTATATGCTCTGTAGATTCTGACTCAGGAGGACTGGAACATGGTGCTGTACAATGGGATGGCATCCACCACGCCCTGTGCTGCTCTCTACTTCGTAGCTCTTATGACCTTTGGAAACTATGTGCTCTTCAATTTATTAGTTGCCATCCTTGTTGAGGGTTTCCAGGCTGAGGTGAGACATCTTGGTTTCCGGCTTTGCACAGTTTGCCCTTTGCAAATTAACAAAACCAAATGTGATATGGGACAAATTAGCCAATCATGTCTCATCATTCAACTGTTGTAGGTTGAAACATGAATATTATTACACAAACTAAACTTGCTGTATAAAGTATATGTACACTCACCGGCTACTTTATTAGGTACACCGTGCTAGTACCGGGTTGAACCCCCTTTTGCGTTCGTGGCATAGATTCAACAAGGCGCTGGAAACATTCCTCAGACATTTTGGTCCATATTGACATGATGACATCACACAGTTGCTGCAGATTTGTCGGCTACACATCCATGATGTGACTCTCCCGTTCCACCACATCCCAAAGGTGCTCTATTGGATTGAGATCTGGTGACTGTGGAGGCCATTGGAGTACAGTGAACTCATTGTCATGTTCAAGAAACCAGTTTGAGATAATTTGATCTTTGTGACATGGTGCGTTATCCTGCTGGAAGTAGCCATCAGAAGATGGGTACACTGTGGTCATAAAGGGATGGACACGGTCAGCAACAATACTCAGGTAGGCTGTGGTGTTTAAACCATGCTCAGTTGGTACTAAGGGGCCCAAAGTGTGCCAAGAAAATATCCCCCATACCATTACACCACCACCACCAGCCTGAACCGTTGATACAAGACAGGATGGATCCATGCTTTCATGCCTAAATCCACTGAGTTGCTGCCATGTGATTGGCTGATCAGCTATTTGCATTAACAGTTTAACAAATGTACCTAATAAAGTGGCCAGTGAGTGTGTATACGGATTTGTTCAACAACAGCAATAAATGAGAAATCAAGTGGGTTTAATATTGAACCCCAGTATTTTGTGTGCACTGACCTGTTTCAGAGTTACAGCTGAACTTCAGACGTTTGTGTTTCAGAGTTAGATTTGACGAGTGAAATTAAACCAGGCGGGCTGGAGAGAAAATTGCCCCTCAGATAGTTTGGTAAAAAAGGAGAGGACAAATGATTGGCGGTTCCTATTTAAATCAGCTTTTGATTAATCATTATTTCTACACTTTTTCCCACTCTCTGCTTCTTACTCTTCTTCATCTTCTCACATCTCCTCTTCCTTGCTGTGCCCCCTCCCTCTACTTGTCTCCCTTCCCTTTTTCTCTCACCCATTCATTTTCCCTCTGTCCCCCATACAGGGCGATGCAAACCGCTCTTACTCTGACGATGACAGGTCTTCCTGTAATTTTGAGGAGAATGACAAACAGAAAGATTCTCTGCATCTCTCAGGTATTAAAAGCCTCTAGGAGCTTCACAGCATTTATTGTTTCATAATGATTGATTTTCCTCTCACCACTGAAATCATGACTGATTGCAATAATTTACAATCTTCCCCTCTCAAACAAAAATGCCAACTTTACGCTAATCATGCTGCTGTAAGATTGTGTTATCACCAATCATTTTAAGGGTAACTTAAGTGTTTTTCAGCCTGGACCCTGTTTCCCCATATTTTTTATGCCTAGGTGACTTAAATAGGAACAACATTTTTTTAATTGGTTCAGTACTGAGTGAGTGCGCTGCAGCCGACAGCGGTGAAACAGGCTGCAGTGTAACCACTCTGAGCATTTGTGCACCATCAGTTTACATCCGTTAAAAGTGCTTGTTGTTGCCACTGACAGGCTCAGTTTGTTATTCTAAGTGTCTGACAACATTATAGAAAGGATCCCTACAGAGATAAATACCTTTTTGTGAAAGAATAAGATTGGGTTTTTCTTAACCAGAAATTATTGCCAATCCTCCAAGGAGAGCTGCGGGCAGGAGGACAGAGCCCTCATAGTGTGGGCATGAATATATCCTTCCAGCCATTTTCCTCCACCTATCTGGGGCCAGGTCGCAGGGGCAGCAAGCCAAGCAAAGCACCCCAGATGTCCCTCTCCCCAGCAACGCTTTCCAGCTCCTCCTGGGGGACCCCGAGGTGTTCCCAGGCCAAATGAGATATGTAATCCCTCCAGCGTGTTCTGGGTGTGCCCTGGGGCCTCCTACCAGTGGGACGTGCTCCGAACACCTGCCCAGGAGGCATCCTGATCAGATGCCCGAACCACCTCAACTGACCCCTTTGGACGCGAGGGAGCAGCAGCTCTACTCCGAGCTCCTTACCCTATCACTAAGGCTGAGCCCAGCCACCCCACGGAGGAAACTCATTTCGGCCGCTTGTATCCGCGACCTCATTCTTTCAGTCACTATACAAAGCTCATGACCATGGGTGAGGGCTGGGACGTAGATGGACCACTAAGTCGAAAGCTTGCCTTCCTGCTCAGCTCCCTCTTGACCTTGATGGTCCTGCACAGCGCCTGCAACACTGCAGAAGCCGCACCAACCTGCCGATCCATTTCACGCTGAAATAAACCCTTAATTCACCCAGTTAAATGTGAAAATGTGCTGTTTCTATACAGGCTAAAGTTATTGTTTCCAGTGATGAGGTGCTATGATATATGTGCTCTAAGGTCATGGTGTAACTACCTCTGCTGCCATTTAGCACTCCAGAAAGCTATGAGCCATTTTGATGTGTCTTGGGAATTAAAAACTTTGCCTGCCGTCCCATTTCCACAACAAACATCACTGACCATCTTTTTCCTGTCTGAAATGTGAGCTGCACAACGTAAATAATACATGCCTGATGCCACGTCTCCATCCACTCCTCTCCCCTCTTCCCCCTGTAGACATAACAAAAGTGAACAGGCTGAGAATCACGCAGTATCGAGTAGCATTTAGCGGCACATTAGGGAGGTCTCTGATGATGTCTGATCACACTTCTTCTGAGCCAAAATGCACCTTTTAAATGTCAGCTTACCTGGAAAAGAAATACAGTTGGAATGTTAATCGTACCTGGAGACCTATTCCACCAAAAGATATGTTTGGGAACGGACTAACCACTGACATGATATCCCTCTCTTTCACCATTATAAGCTCCTCTCTGGCTCCTCTAATGTGATTTAGTGTAAATTAAACCATCCTCTCACTCTCTTAGCTGGCCATAACATCGTGCTGGGACATTAATGTTGTAAAGTGATGGAGGGTGCCAAGTTCTGATTGCATGGTAGAAACAGAGAAGAAGCACTGGGCACAAGGAAGGGCTTCTTTAATGCTGTCTTTCTGTACCTCCATTCTCATTCTTCTCTCCACACCCTCTTTCCTACAGACCCAAAGATCTGCACTCTAACTCCTAATGGGCACCTGGATCTGTCCCCACTGCCCCATGGTCTGTTTCCAGGAGAGAGGCTAACCTTTGCCCTCGGCTCCAGGAAGAACAGTGTTATTTCTCTTGGCAGGGCCAACTTGGAGCAGAAGGCTATGGTAAGTAGAAAGGACTGAAAATAATACATGGTTCCTGGGTAACTGACCTGTCATTTAGGGTTGGGTCAGTGTAAGCATTTTTAGACCGATTTCACATTAAGCCATACACAGGACCAGACCAGTGTACTGAATTTTACCAGGTGTCCCACCTGACTCTGCAGCCCCAGTGGAACATAATGACATTGTGTCCCAACAGCCTACAAGCCTACAAGGTTCATCATGTAACGTCAGAGCTCTCTGTCCACAAATGGCCAACAGGAAGTTGCCTAGGTCTTATTTGCGATCATCATTTACCTTACCAGAAGCTGCCACCTCATTGTGGTTTTTGTAGTGAAATGAAGAGACATCATATAGATAAATGTAAGCAACTGGAATAAAAGAAACAGGAAGTGCAACTACAGTTATACTCAAAACTGCGCATCACATCGCTTGGACGCCTCTTTCGTTGGCTTCACATTCAAGATGTTGCCATTCTGGTGTCGTTTCCTTGAGAGATTAAGTCGGTCATGTCTCCTCTTGTGACCCCAAAAAACACATGAACTTTCTAGTAAATCAGGCATGTCCGCAGTCCAGCCCAAGGGCCAATCGTGGCCGTGGACTGATTTTAAACGGCCCACGACTTGTTTCCCAAAACATACCATATGGCCTGCCACATAGTATTAGTTAATTAGGCAAGTTCACTTTGCCTTTTTTCTTTATTTCATGATGGCAGTGCTATCAAGTTTGTAGACATGCACCAAGTAGGAGCTATGAATTAGGATGATATGTGACCTACAATTTATCCCCGTTAAAATACGAGCTGCAGCATCTGTACTAGCTGAAGCCGAGTCGCGAGAAAATACAAAAGCATGAATAAGCTTTTGTAGGTCAGGAAAAGACACAGCTGAATTAAAATATGCCTTCCTTGCTAGGTAGCAGACATGACCACAGCAAAGAAGCACAAAGTTGACAGCAGGGGTCGCTGCTTTCAGGTTGAAAGTTTGATGCATTTACACTGAAAGATGAAACAGTTGTGTTTGTCTCATTTGTTTGGGATTTTTCAACCCATATGATGCAAGAAGCAGCTGCCCCCCCAGGTATCACATTACCTAATCTGCCCCCCATTCAAAAAAGTTTCGACCCCCCTGGCTTCTTCATATTGCCGGTGTTTGGCTCGGCAGTAAACTGCACACTGCCTGTCAGACACTAGCGGCTCTGTTATTCCATTTCTAAACAAATATAATGTAATGTTAATCACATTGTCATATGGCTTATTATTAATGCAGTACAAGTTGGATTTGGAGCCATTACGCCGTTAGCACAGGTTGCTAATTTCGAGTTAATTTGCCAGAACATGTTATAATGACAAAATCAAACCAGTTTAAGCTCAAACACCGGATCAGACTGGCCTGGCACAACCAGAAATCAACCCACCTCCACTGTCATTATGTTTTGATTTGACTGAGACAGTGTGAAATTATAGGCAATGTCTTTGACGAGGACAATCATGTGCTGCAAAGCTATTACTTTTTTCAACCCAGCCTTGTTTGAATTATGGATGGCTCTCACAGAGGTAATTCCAAGCTTCATGTAATGAGAAGCATATGATTACATCACGTATTCTTTATTCCATTGTTTTGAGATGTGTGTGGTCATTGGTTGGGTTCTGTTTATGTTTGTTGGTAATCCAGCCTGTCAGAGCACATCCAGACTGTGTGGCTCAGGACCAAAGAACATGGAGGAAACCTCTCTGTCTCTGTCTCAGTATCCAGGTCGAGGTTACCACAACTGGGGCCGCCCACTGACCAACCAGCCTCAGGCCTTGTGGGCCCGCCGCTCCAGCTGGAACAGCCTGGGAGGATGCCGCCCCTGCTCCTCCTCGTCTCCCTCCGCTAGTCCAGCCTTCACCCCTACCTCTGCACGGCCCTTCTATGGCTACGGCCTTGGGGGTCTCGGCGGAGTGGTCGGAGGAAGCCTCCGTATCCGTGGTCCCCGTGCCTCCTCATCCCCGCACCACCACCTCCAACATGTCCACCCAGACGAGGAAGAGTCTCTCCTGTCTCCTCCCCCTGTTGCTCCACACTCTCTTCACCTTCCCCATCCTGTGCTCCCGGGTCACTTTGCACCCAGGAGGGACCGCAGAGCTCTTTCACTAGAGCTGCCCCACCTGCTGCAGGTCCCAGGACTAACGCACCCTCCACCGCCGCCACACCACCTGCCACTCCCCGTGACACTCCATGCTCACAACAGGAAGAAGAGCTTCTCTGGGGGGGCGGTAATCACTGGAGGTGGTGGCGGTGGGCTGGACAGTCTGGGTGGCTTGGGAGTGGTACACCAAGACTGTAATGGGAAGACTCCTCTGTCTCAGCTTCTCCAGCCTCCTCCTAGACACCACACTGAGCAGGCTGGAGAGGCAAACCCTCAGAGCCAGCTCATGGCCGACGTCTTCCCACAGGTTAACACACGCAGCAAGGACCGGGAGGACCTGGACGATGATGTTGAATATGTAAGTTATCGTTAAGTGTGTGGGATGGAGGGTGATAAAGGTCCAGGGTATTTCGACAGAAATGGAATATGTTTTCTTTAGTGTATGATCACCTGAGAGTAAGAATCATTGTGTTTTCAGAAGAATGAGTCGTTTATATCTACACAGTGAGCGGGCTCTCATCCATGGACTCCACCGTTCTTCTACAATAGCCAAGAATGGACAAACTGAACAGTGGCTCTGGATACGGCCATTTGTGTTTTCGTGTTGTTCACTGTAGTGAGCAGCCCCTTCATGACAAGCCAACAGTATCAGAAAAACATTGATTTTTAACAGTGTTTTTAACAGTTTTAATCACCGGGTCCGTTTGTTTTGGAGAAGAAGAGTCCTCTGCAGATAATTCAGCTCCTGGTAAAAACTTCCTGAGCGTCTGGATCTTAAGTTACAAAAGGAAAAACTGAGCACACATTTGCACATGCTCTGCAACAAGCCAAACAACATCAGAGAAATGCTGATTTGTTACGTGAAACTGCCTAGGGGCCGAACACATGCTGTGTCTTTAGCCACCTGGAAAACGTGAGGTCAGGCACTGGGTGCTACTCTTGCCTTTTTTGTTTCACCTTTCAAAAGCGCAGCAGCAGGTTGTGTCTGAGGTTGTTAAGCAACCTTAACAAGTATTGTATCATAGCCCACTTACCTGAAATCCTGAAAGCAGAGCTGATCTTCTTCCAGGCGCTGTTTGTAAGACCAGACAAAAAGCTCTGGCAGCCATGCTCTAAAATGATCAACTTCTTCTCTATATTTATGGAAGAAGGGAAAGATATTCGTCATCTGTGATTGGTTGGTCCTTGTCACATGACATGTGGTGCGCACTGGTGTATTCCAAAAGTTAAACTTGGTGTGTCTCAGGGTGCAGCCGTAGTGCCCTGAAAAATAGGCGCTTAGGAACGCATGAATGCTGCAACAGTGTCACTCTGGCGTTTGAGCGTGCCTGCCACATGTTGAAAACAATGAATTTGAGGGTGCAAAAAATGCAGCATGTGTACGCCCCCTTATTTTGTGTTTTTACTGGTTTTAATGACCTAGTTGGTTTGTTTTGGAGAGGAGGAGGCATTTAATGGACGATTCTCATCCATGGAGTTCACCATTCTCCCACCATTCTTCTACAGTAACCAAGAATGGACTAGCTGAACACTGACTCTAGATAGGGCCATTTGCGTTTTCACGTCGTTCACTGTAGTTAGCAGCCCCTTTGTGACGAGCCAACAGTATCAGAAAAACATCGATTTTCAACATGAAAGTGCTTTATTCAGTGTTTTAATAGCCGGGATCATTTGTTTTGGAGAGGAAGAAACCTCTGCAGCTAATTCAGTTCCTGGTAAAAACCTCCTGAATGCCTGGCTCTTAAGTTACAAAAGAAAACACTGAGCACACATTCGCACATGCTGAGCCAGCAGCCCATCTGCAACACATCAAACAACATCGGAGAGAGATGTAAGCAAAACTGCTTTAGGGGGCTTACACATGCTGCGGACGAAGGGAAAACTAATTGTCTGCTGTGATTAGTTGGTCCATGCCATTGGTTTGTGGCATTCCAAAAGCTGAACTTGGTGTATCAAGTTCATCAAGATCTAGTGCCCTGAAAAATAGGCGCTTGGGAACGCAGTCTACATCGAAAACAATTATTTTGAGGGGGTAAAAAACGCGGCATGTGTATTTTGTGGTTTTGCCAGTTTTAATTGACTGGTCAGTTTGTTTTGGAGATGAGGAAGCTTTTAATGATAATTGGTCTCATGGTAAAAACATGTTGAACAATGAACACTGAAGGAATCCTAACCGGGAGTTCACACTTGGTACATGGGAGAAGTTTCAGCTGGTTGCAATCTGCAATCCCCCGGCTAGATGCCACTAAATCCTACACGCTGCTACACCTTTAAAGGCTAATAGCATAGCAAGCTTGGTGAGTAAGTGAAGGTAGCTCATATTATCATTTCCTGTGATACCAATTCCACAGATGCAAACAAGCATCCCTAAGATGATGTGTAACGGCATCCACAAGGAACAAAGAAGCACAATCTCGGCCTGTGATTCTCAATAACTGAACTATTAGCTTTTGTGTTAAAGTACAAGATTTTACACATTCAATAATCTGCTGCTCTCTTGCGTAGGATTTTCAAGTACTTTGTATAAAGCCTGCACTCCCTATCACCTGGGCCTCGTGGGAGACCCATTGTTTTCATTGTAAACAAGTCTGTGTATGAGAGAAACAAGGTTAATTAGAAAGGACTATTTAGACAGCGGGGGAGAGAGCTATACAGATGGTAATGTTGGAAGATGCTCCGAGCTGTTGCTATAGAAGTGTTTCACTTTCGTTAATAATTTAAATAGGCAGTCTAAACAGGCTTTGCAATTTTGTGTGTCTGCCTGATTATATTGTGCAAACTATACGGGCTGAGCTTGTGTGTGTGCGGGCCGTGATGTGTGTCGATATGTGTGTTGCAGAGCTTGTGCTTCCGCATCCAGAAGATGTTAGAGGCGTACAGACCAGACTGGTGTGAGAGCAGAGAAGATTGGTCTGTCTTCCTATTCTCCCCGCAGAACAGGTGAGTCACCTTTAGTCCTTGCTCGGCTTCTATCTTTTTCCCTTTTAATCAAATCTGCTGTACGCCATGCTTTTAGTGATCATCTGCATCAAAAGTGTGATGACTCAAAATGTGGGCAAAGTCTTTCATCGGCTGGCCACAGGACGCGTCTCATCAAAACAATATCAAGGATGGGTGGGCAGACTCCGGTCCTCCACCTCATCAATAGGAAGGACAGGTTGCCAAGTTTCCACAGAGAAGGACTACATTAGAGTATTGATTGCCACCTTGCAAATAACAAAAGGGATATTTTCTGCCCTCTCCCCTCCTGTTAGAGAGCAAGGAGCAGGCCTCGGGGGGTAAATTTAATACCATAGGCGATTCATTAAATTCTGCATTAACGTGTGGGGATATTGTGTTACAATGTGCGGTTTCAATAGACACAGTTGAGTTTTAATAAAAGCCATTTAAATGTCCCCACGCTTGTTCCAAAACACAATCCCTCTCCTTTCTTTTCATCCGTTCCAATAAACACTGCAGCAAAGATATTTAATTGCTTTTTGGCAGTACACGGTGTCACATGCTAAGGTTTGAAATGCATATTCAGTATTTATATGTCCCATCTCTCTCTCCGTCTGTAGCTGTTTCTCTCTTATCTTTCTATTCTGTTCTCCCAGCAGAACACTGTACTCAGGAGTCGGCTGCTTCTGAGAGTGTTGTTAATGTAATTTGTTTGGAATTAGGAGCGATGTAAACAGCGGCTGAATGAGGCTATTTACTCACCAAGATGTAAGGGAGCTCCCGTGCAACTGTCAGGAGACTTGGCTCACGTTCTGATTGGATAGCAGAGGTTTATAAATTACGTCTGGGCAGAGTGTGGCCTAACCTCCATGTATTGCTCCCTCTGTTTTCTCAGGCTCTTTTTTGTATTAATAGCAACTGCAATGCCCTTTCAAACTTATCTGTTTGCTTTCTACTCTTTATTCATTCCTCCTCTCCTCTCCCCTTGTCTCCTCTACTCTTTCCTTCTCTTCTCCCCTATTCCCTCCCCTTGTCCCCTCTCCTATCCTCTTCTCTCCTTACCTCATTTCCTCATCTCCTCTCCTCTTTCCTCATCTCCACTTGTCCTCTTCGTTCCTCTCCTCTTTTCTATTCCCTGGTGTCCTTTTCTCTCTTTTTTTCTTCTCTTCTCTCCCCTTGTCTCCTCTTCCCTCCACACATTTCCTTTCCTCATCCTCTCTCCTCTTTCCTCCTCTCGTCTCCTCTTCCCCTCTCCTCTACTTTTCTCTTCTCTCCTGTCTTCTTCATCGTCTCCTCTGCTCTCCTCTTTTCGTCTCTTCTTTACTCGTCTCCTCTTTTCCTCTTACCTCCTCTTCTCTTTTCTATTCCCTTCTCTCCTATTCCCTCCCCACATATCCTTTCCTCTTCTTTCCTCTCCCCTTGTCTCCTGTTCTGCTCTCCTCTCCTCTTTTCTTCTCTTTTTTTGTCTCCTCATTCCTCTTCCCTCCTCTCCTCTTTTCTATACCCTGGTGTCCCTTTTCTCCTCTTTTTTATCTCTTCTCTCCCCTCTCCTCCTCTCATCTCCCCTTCCCTCCCCACATCTCCTCTCCTCCTCTTCTCTCCTCCACTTGGCCTCATCTCCTCTTCTCTGCTCTTTTCTTCTCTCCCGTACCCTCCCCATATCTTGTTTCCATATCTCCTCTCCTCTTCTCCTTCCTTGTCTCCTTTTTTTCTCTTCTCTTCTCCTCTTTTTTATTCTCTGGTGTCCTTTTCTCCACTTTTTCCCACCTCTTATCATCTCTCCCCTTGTCTCCTTTTCCCCTCCCTCCTCCACCCTTCCCACATCTCCTCTCCTCCTCTTCTCTCTGCTCTTTTTCTCCATTCTCTCCTATTCCCTCCCATCGTCACCTCACCTCTTCTTTTCGGTCCTCTCTCTTCTCCTCTCCCCTCGTCTCCTGTTTCCCTTTCCTCTACTCTTTTCCTCTCTTCTCTCCCACTCCCTCCTCTTGACTCCTCGCCTCTTCTTTTCTCTCTTCTCTCCTCTCCTCTTCTCCCCCCTCATTCCTCATCTTCTTTCCTATTTTCTCATCTCCCCTTTTTCCTTCCTCTTCTTGCCTCCTTTCTTCCCTCATCTCCTTATCCCCTCCCCTGTGCTTTCCAATTCTCTCCTTTACCCTCCCCTTGTCTCCTTTCCTCAACTCTTCTTTCCTTTCCCCTTGTCTCCTCTCCTCTCCTCTCCTGCTGTTCCAGGTTCAGACAGATATGCCAGTCCATCATAGCCCATAAGCTGTTCGACTATGTGGTTTTGGCCTTCATCTTCTCCAACTGCATTACAGTAGCTCTGGAGAGGCCAAAGATCCTCCAGGGCAGCTTGGTAAATCCATCTGAAATGTGTGTCACTCTGTGCATGTGTGCCTACGAGCTCCCGTCTGCAGCCTTTTTGTGGCAGCTTCTCATATTCTCTGAGGATGAATTCAATTTTTATTATCTAAAAGGTGCAGTAAGTAAGATTTTAGTGCCCTTAATCGGCCCTTCTCTCCTTTCTGACTGTCACCCCCTCTCCCCCTCCTCCTCCTGTTTGTCTGTCCAGGAACGAGTCTTTCTCACCATCTCCAACTACATCTTTACTGCCATCTTTGTGGGCGAGATGACACTCAAGGTAACCTTTTACAACCTGTCTCTCCATTACAACCAATGAGTCCTGAGTGTGGTGTGTGCAGGCAATACACAGAGGCATCTTTTTTGTCTATCTCCTCCCGTGTCTCCCTGCTCGTCTCTCTCTCTCTCTCTCTCTCGCTGAATTGACTTCGCTTCAGTGCTCCCAAAGCCCGGCCCCTTCCCTACCCCTCTTTCTTGGCAATCCCCATGTTCCTTTGGAGAACAGAGCAATTAAGCAATGTCATTAATTAGCGGCTAGTCTTCTCATATGGATGTGGTCCTTCTCCAGTACTCCCCCACACTCTCTCCCTCCTCCCTGTCCTCGCCGATGTTGACTGTTTCTTTTTTTAAGTTTATGTCTCCACTTCCTTAGGGTCCCTGTGTTCTCATCGGTCTGCTTTTTTCCGACTCCTGATCTTTCCCCGTCCACCCTTTCCTTTATTTTCCCCTCCCTCCCTCCCTCCCTCCCCTTCGCCACCGTCTCTGTATTCTCTGCAAAAGACTTTGGCACAAGTGGGCCATCAATTATGCACTCCCACAATCAATTATTAACCAATCACAGCCCGTCAAGAAGCCACAGGCTTGTCAGCCCCCTGGCCGAGCCGTACATGCCTCCCCTCTGTGTCTCTGTCTGTCTGAGCCTCGCGGATCTCCATAATGTGTGTTGGTGTGTGATAGTTTGTGTAGCATTAATCTCTCCGTAGGACTCCACCACTGAGTTTAGTGCTGTGTACAAGATGCAGCCGCATAAAAAGCACAGCGGGGTTGAGGAATTGGTCAGCATGTTGCAGAACTTTTTAGAGTGTTACTTTATGAGGCAGCATCTGACACAATGTCGCACTACACTACTACTCCTAATGATTGCAGTTGTATGACGTAGCAATGCTGTTGGCTGTAACATCTCTCAACATAAAGCATTTGATTATATGTAAATATATAATTAGAACAATCAGATTTGTGAAGTCGATACATTCTTGGGAGTTTTGCACATTCAGTTTACTTTTTGGCGTTCAGCCCTAAGATGTTTGCCAGACACTGATCCTTCACCCATCTTGATGTGTTTGCACGCTAACCCCCGCCGTCCCTCTGAAGCTTTACCAGACACTTTGCAAATGTCACTTGCAGATTTTTGATGCTCCCACTGCTGCTTAGCAAAACACCAAATCCAGCTGTTTGCATATGTATCACAGCGCCTGTACAACGACGTCCAGCCCTCACTCTTGAAGTACCATTATATGTAAAATGGTTTCACAATAAACCTTTTTACGAGCAAAGTGAAAGGCATTTAGGACATATACAGTGTATCACTTTACCAGTTATTATTACAGTAAACACACTGTCACCTGTGCGCTCTTTATAGTGATGCATGGTGTGTAAGTGTGTCTATGTCCTAATTACACATAGGTACCATTTACTGTGTGTGTTCTCATTTTTTTCTCCCAATTTTCTGTTGATGTTTGTGTGTGCATGTGCGCATACACCAATCAGCCAAAAAATTAGAACCACTATTGGGTGAAGTAAGTAACACTGATTATTACAATACAGTGTTCTCCTGGGGAACATCTCGAGGATGCCACTTGATGTGCTCCACCCACCTGAACACCTCTGCAGATGGAGTATCTCTCATCATAGCAGCAACACTCCCCAATGACAGTGGCCCCCCAGCAGGAAAATGCCCCACACCACACAGAAACTGCTCAGGAATGGCCCGAGGAATGTGACAAAAAGCTAAAGGCATCAACCTGGCCTCCGGATTCCCCAAATCCAAATTTGATCGAGCATCCATGGGATATGCTGGTACCTCAGAGGTAGCCCTAATCCACGGTGGGGCCACCCTGGATTGGACACATGACCTCTGGAAGGTGTCCGTCACCGGGGTGCTGGCTTCAGATCATTTGAGACCCGTCAGCTGTGAGGTGGAGTACCAGCATGTCCCAAGATGCTCAATCAGATTGGGGTGTGGCAGATTTGGAGGCCAGGTCAATACCTTGTTCCTCCAGGCCATTCCTGAGCAGTCTTTGTGGTGTGGCATGGCATGTGTGTGACTTTGGCTTATTTCGAGAACACATTTCACGAAAGACCAGTTAACTGGGGACGGTTCATCCAACTGGGGACAAAAGCAGTCCCTAGTGTCCCTTGTTGGAAAAACGCTAATTTTTGGGTTGCTGGTCAAAGTTAGGGTGGCTCATGGTGGCTCAGGAGGTAGAGTCGGTCATCCAATCATCACATTGGCAATTTCATCCTCGGCTCCTCCAGTACGGGTGCTGCAGTATACTTGGGCAAAATACTGAACCCCAAATTGCACCCAATGGCTTTGTCATCGATGTGCGAGTGCATATTAGTATCTAGTAGCAGACAGCACCTTTTATTGTAGCCTCAGCCACCAATGTGTGGATGTGTGTGTGAATGGATGAATGTGATTTGTAGGGTTAAAGTGCTTTGAGTGGTCGGAAGACTACAAAGGCACTATACAAATGCGGGCTATATAATTTCGGGAATACATTTCAGACTAAAGACCAGTTAACTGGGGACAGTTCATCCAACTTGGGACAAAAGCAGTGTCCCTTGTTGAGAAAAAGCTCATTTTTTGGGTTACTGGTCAAAGTTAGGGTGGCTCATGGTGGCTGAGGAGGTAGAGTGGGTCGTCCATTAATCGCAAGATCGGCGGTTTGATCCTCGGCTCCTCCAGTTTGGGTGCTGAAGTATACTTGGGCAAAATACTGAACCCTAAATTGCACCCGCTGCCATCGGTGTGTGAGTGCGTATAATCTTTAAGCTGAGTAGTGGGTGGCACCTTTTATGGAAGCCTCGGTGGATGTGTGTGTGTGAATGGGTGAGTGTGACTTAAAGTGCTTTGAGTGGTTGGAAGCGTAGAAAGGCCCTATAGAAATGCAGGCTATAGAATTTCCCCAGCAGTGACCGAAGTAAACGTGTGTGTGTTTGAGCTTGAGTGTGTAGAAGATCTTGTTAGTGCCAACAGCCTGTTTTCCTACAGCTGCTGACAACTTTAATGTCTGTATCACATCCCTCATCCTCTTGCTCTTTTAGTTTCCTCTTGTTTTTGTTGTTGTGCTACACGTTTGTATTTTTTCCACATCTGACAGTTGTTTTTTTTTACAGAACTGCTCCAGAAACAGACAGGCCATGTTCTGGTACTCTGCCTCACCTAATTTTCTCTCTTCAGGTGGTTTCCATGGGTCTGTATGTGGGCGAGCAGGCTTATCTGCGGAGCAGCTGGAACATTCTGGATGGCTTCCTAGTTTTTGTGTCTTTGATTGACATTGTCGTGTCCATGGCGGGTGGGGCTAAGATCCTGGGTGTGCTAAGAGTGCTCAGGCTTCTCAGAACATTGCGTCCCCTCAGGTATGGACGAACTAATAATTAGTGAGTAATTTGCATCTGCTGACGATCATGTTACGTACGTCAGCTCTGCGCATTGTCTGTATGATTTTATCTTTACAAGTTCCTAATGCTCTTAAACACAATGACTGAAGAGTGATGCTCCAATAAAAAATCCATTTGCAGAGTTGTTTACCAATCACGACAGCAGACAGAAAATGTAATCACAATTAATCAATTATGTCCTCTCCAATGAATCTGTTTTTCCTCATGAATGGTGCCATCTTTGAGGTAATCGGTGCAATTTTAAGGATGTTCAAATGAAATAAAATAACACACACTGTTATTTGTATTTCGTATCTTCCTCTTACCCCTCCCCCCTCCTCAGGGTGATTAGCAGAGCTCCAGGTCTGAAGCTGGTGGTGGAGACCCTCATCACCTCCCTTAAACCCATTGGCAACATTGTCCTCATCTGTTGTGCATTCTTCATCATCTTTGGCATTCTTGGGGTGCAGGTAGGAAAAAACGAACAGCTGTTTTATGATACACACATTGTGAACATGTCCATTTGTGTGTCCTGTGGTGTCCGTCCCTTTACTATGATTGTAAAATATATGATTCTCGCCCACCCTTTCCTTCTTATTATCTTTGAAGCACACATGCATATCTGTCTAAAATAAATCTCATTGTCTTCCTACTTCTTTTATCGCTGCACAACACTTTGACCAGCTCATTATTTCACTCAAGAGCACCCTTTCATCTCATCAGAGGAGCCCACAAAGGCTTATTTCTCTCTTTTCATATAAGTAGCCAGACAGCATCGAAAGCTTAGTGTCATTGTTCTTCTGCTGACAGCTGTTTAAAGGCAAGTTCTTCTACTGCTTTGGCCCCGACGTCAAAAACATCACCAACAAGTCTGACTGTCTGCAAGCCAACTACAAGTGGGTCCACCATAAGTACAACTTTGACAACCTAGGGCAGGTTAGTATCACTGGTGTTTTCTGCATGTCTGGTGTGCACTATGGGACTTTTTAAATAAGTCCCCTTCCACTCAAACATGTGTTTTTCTTCTGTTTATGTCCCCTAAAACAGTGGTTCCATACTGATCGGGCCACAGAGTCCGGATTTCTCCTTAGTCATTAGTTCAAGCTCCACAGAGTTTAATATATTCAGCATCATACTTGCATTTGGCCATGTTGCTGAGCTAGTTTGCTGCTTCTGTTAAGTAGCTGTCCATTAGTCACTCACTCTGCAGCAGGAAATGTCACTTCAAAATGAAAGCTTTGCACCGGAAATTCACTGTACTTCAAAATAAATGCGTTTTTTTTTTTTTTACAAACTTGATACATTCGCAAGTCACTTGCAGTCCATTTTAGAATGTAACCACGACCCACTTTTGGACCACAACCCACCAGTTTGGAACCACTGCCCTAAAATGTCTGACTTTGACTAGACTGACTCCAACCTGTGCAGATTTTGTTACTGGAGGTATGTCACTGATTTAAAAGCTAATTGCTGTCTAATACAGGAAACGCATACTGACAGGGAAACTGACTTCGACACAACACTGGCAAAAAAACCTGAAACCTCCAGCGCAGAGCGGATTTGTCAGTACTGAAAGTGGAGTTAGCATTAGCATAGTGAAATTTTTGATAGCAGACATTGTACAGTGGGCAGTTTTTGGATGTAAACTGGACCCTTGAAATTCCTTCCACTATCTACCAAAAACTCCATTGAAGCAGATGTCATTGTATATTTCCTAACAATTAAAACTGTTTTAGTCACTGCCAGTTAGCCTCCAAGCTAACAAACAACTGAAATAAAAGTTGCTAACTACACTCGCCATTCTGATATGTCTGCTAGCTGTCAATTTTGGTGCGCAACAGACCCCTCATCTGAGTCTGGGCCGGACTGAGGATGCCTTCACACCTGCCCTGTTTGGTTTGGTTCAATCGAACTCAAGTTCATTTGCCCCCTAAGTGCGGTTCGTTTGGGCAGGTGTGAACACAGCAGTCACACTCAGGTGTGCACCAAAACAACATGACTGAGACCCACTTGAAGAGGTGGTCTGGGTCCGGTTACAAACAAACTCTGGTGCAGTTCATTTGTGGTGAGAACGTGTTCCGATCTCGATCCGAACCAACTGCAGTCACTTTATGCAATTTTGGGTTAAAAAAGCATTAGGAAGTTACAGTTACATCCAATGCATCAAAACATTGTTTTCTAGTTGGAGCCACGCCTCGTTTTCAAACTGTATGGTTTGACTAAAATGAACAATGACACCAATATAGGCCACGATGAGCAGTGCTAAAATCAACCTGCGTAGTTGTCCCTCCATTGTGACATTAGAAAGCGTCACATTTATCTTGCAAGCGTACTCTTCTTCAACGTTTTGTTTACTTCCTGGATTTTTCCCACATGGAAATTCTGACCAATCAAGAGCAGCTTTCTCTCACAAGGCATTTGATCTTGTCCGTCCCTGATTCAGACCAAAGCAAGCGAACTCTAGGTCTGAAGGCACCCTGAGGCTCAAACATGTGAGGCTAAATTTGTCCAATGTTTCCTCTAGCGCTAACGTTAGCCATCTTGATGAGCGCTGCTCTTACACCAGTCAACTAGTAGTACTAGTGCCGGAGAAAGTGGAAAGCGAAAGCTTAATTTTGTTTTTGTTTTGTTTTTTTTGTGGGAAAACCATGTCAAACAAGATATGAATCATAGTCGAGTATTTTTACATTCTTCAAAAGGAGTCTGGACGGAGACTTTATTGTATGTTTGTCCATAAAATAAGGATAACATGTTTCCTCTTTGCTCTCTGCCTGCTGTTGTCCAGGCTCTGATGTCCCTGTTTGTCCTCGCCTCTAAAGACGGCTGGGTCAACATCATGTATCACGGCCTGGATGCTGTGGCCGTGGACCAACAGGTACCTGCATATAAGCTGCACAGCAGCAGATTTTTATTACAAAAAGCTTTAGGCACCATCCAAAATGTAATATGACTAAATCTTTTTGTCCTTCCCTCTCATCTCTGTTTTGTGACTTAACTCCTTCGTCACCATATTTCATATCGAATGTCATCGTGGCCACTCCAACCCCAGCCGGTGACCAACAACAACCCATGGATGCTGCTGTACTTCATCTCCTTCCTCCTTATCGTTAGCTTCTTCGTCCTCAACATGTTTGTCGGCGTGGTGGTGGAGAATTTCCACAAGTGCCGCCAGCACCAGGAGGTGGAGGAGGCCAAGAGGCGGGAGGAGAAGCGTCAGCGGCGCATGGAAAAGAAGAGGAGAAGTAAGAGAGAGGAATGTCAGGAGATGGATAGCAAAGAGGGCATAGAGGGAGTATGGAAGAGGAATAAAACAGAGGCACATGAGCAGTTGGAGGAGGAGACAGAAATAGAAAGGAGGGGTACAGTAAGAGAGAAGAGGCAGAAATAGATTTACAGAGTTACAGTGGGGACAATCAGTGATTATAGACACTTACATCCAGATATAATGATACAAATAACACAGTGTCTGAAACCAAGAGCTTGAACAGCTCACTCTACTGCTGTTATTGCTGTGACACACAAGAATCACTTTCTATTAGCATGTAGAGCTGTGATCAACACTGATGAAAATTTGTGCTGTAGATAGGAAGAGAGATGGAAATAGAGACAGACAGATAATAATAAACACACAAACAGCAAGTGTCATAATTGCTAATGTGCTCTGCAATTTGAGAGTTGTGTTGATAGTGATTCCAGCTTGATCAAAGCTTTTTTAAATTTTGTACTTCCAAGCGCTCAGTGTGGGCAGGGCTTCACTGGAAACATAATCTGCTACACAGCAGATGATCTGGTGTACAAGTGGGAACAGGAGCATTTTGAAGAAGTAATTTTTTATCACTGCAGATAAACATTTTACTTTTTTTTTTTTAAATTAGAAATGCACTTTATGGTGGCTGATAAGGGCAAATGCACTACAACAGCTTTCCATTTGGAGAAATGTGCTGCTTCAGAAACAGTGCTAATTAAAAACCACATATGAACACCCCAAACAAATACAACAATGGAAATGTTCTGTAAATTCAAGAAAGAAAGTGCTGCAGAAAACCAAATACACTGACAGCAAACACACTGCAAATAGTCAAAAACACACAAACCCAGAAAACAAATGTAATTTATTTGCAAAAACAGATTATCTCTGTTTGTATTTATTTTACAAATTTTTTTTTTTGTGCTCTCAATGACTGCTATCTGTTTTCGCAAATAAACTCTTTAAATGCATCAGAAAAACACTGCACATCCAGTCAATGTAGTCACCAGGCCTGTAGGAGGCGCACTCAGTGGAACAGCCTTATTACCTCCGCCAAGGAGGTTATGTTTTCGCCGGCGTTGGTCTGTTTGTCTGTTTGTTTGTCTGCAAAATCACTCAGTTATGAACGGATTTTGATGACATTTTCAGGAAAGGTGGGTAATGGGACAAGGAACAGATGATAAAATTTTGGTGGTGATGGGTTGAAGCAAAGTGGATAAAATAATAAAATAGCGCTAAATAGCACTGTGTATTCACCGAGTTTTAGAATAGACTCATTCCATGACCAGACAAACGCCTGCGGTTGGCAGTGGCGAGTAGGCCTTCTTGTTCTAAAGTTGAAATTAATGTTCTGTGTTGGAAAAAAAGAAAGTGAAAATTCAAAAAGACATGTTATATTCTGTGTTGGTACAAAGTAAAAACGAAAAAAATACACCACAGTGTCTCCATGGTGAAGGCATATATAACCTAATAATGATAGTGATGCAAATAACCTAATTGTGATGCAGGCTGCAAAATCTGATGCAGAGGGGGAGAGAATATCACCTACTTGGCGGAGGTCTGCACTCTGAGTGCTTTTCTAGTTTTTAAAATGAGAGAGAGGGACCATACGAGAGAGTGTCTGTGGATTCCAATACCCATTCGACCCTACTATTTTGTAAGACAAAAAAGATCTAGTATGTTGTTATACATAGTATACCAAAAATACCAGGGTGTTCTACTGTGTCCGATCACGTTGTGCAGTTTAAAATCAGCATGCTTCTCTAGCTATTCTGACCCACAATCCCCTGCATAGTGGAAGATACGTCACATCGACTGAGTCACAAACAGATGACAGCTTGGTGACAGCTGTCAGAGCTGCGATAACAGATGACAGCACATTCCAGTGACTAATGACCAGCGAATAGTAGTTACAGGAATATTAATTGTTTAAGGCAACAAAATAATCATAAAGATAACCAACAACAAAAGCCCACGAGTGTGAAAATAACAATAACAGAAATGCGTATGTGATTTTACTGTTGTGACAACTATGTATGTTGCAAAGTAACAACAGCAGAGCTCCCTGTGTTGACCTGCGTCTCTGGTGTGCTCGGCAAATGGCGTTTTGTTACATCTCCAAGGTAACAGATACATGAGCAGGAGGGTCAAAGTTCAGGGCGCAATGTTATGATGAAGTAGTATACCCTGATAGTGTGCATACAGCATGCAACAGTACGTACTTTGTTTGGGCAGCTGCTGCACTTAGTATGAGTGAAAAGAAAAGGTATGTGATTCAGAACTCGTGTTTGGTTTTAAAGCTGGAATAAAAGTGTAAAGAGGTGCCATTACAGGTACATATTCTCAATGAACTGTCAAGCCGTCGTCTGTTTGTGGCTCAGTCTATGTGATGTATCGTCCGCTCTGCAGAGGATTGTGGGTCAGAATAGCCGGAAAAGCATGCTGGCTTGCATGCTGCAAAGTTGGACCAGATGTAGGAGAACATCCTGGTCTTTTTGGCATACATATGGCCTTAGTCTTTTACAATATGATAAAAGAGCAACAGATTTACACAGCTAGCTACGCTGGAAAACCAACAACATGTTTAAATACCCATACCACCATACTACATGCCAGAAAAAGATTTAGTATGACACAATACATAGTGTGTCGAATATAGTATGCCAAAAATACCAGGATGTTCTACTACATTGGGTCAGATTTTGCAGTATGCAAGCCAGAGTGCTTTTTTGGCTATTCCGACCCACAATCCTCTGCACAGCGGACGATACATCACATCAACTATGACACAGACGACAGATTGACAGCTGTCAAGCTGTCAGAAATGGCACTGACAGATGACGGTGCATTCAGGTGACTGATGACCAGTTGATTAATAATGAAAGGAATATGAAATGGTTAATTGAATAAAACAATCCTAAATAAAACCACCAAAAAAGGGCATGAGTATTTAATAACAATAACAGAGAAATGTATAGCCTCTGTAATTCTACTATCGTAAATATGTTAGAATGTACAATGTATACACTTAATACTTATTGCAAATTAACAAAATCAGAGCTGGCCAGGTTGATTTCCGTCTCTGATGAGCTCGATGAACAGCATTTTGTTTTATCTCCATGGTAACAAATGAGTAAGAGGGTCAAACTTCAGGGCGTAACGTTATGAGTAAGTAGTATGACCTGATTGTGTGCATACTGCATGCAACAGTACACACTTTTTAAAGGCAGCTGCTGTACCTACTTTATGTAAAAAGAAAAGGAATGTGATTTGGAACGCACCCCAATACTCTCTAGTCTCATCAGCTGCTCTCCCTGACGGCTCAAAGATCAAGCTGTTCCATGTAGAGCTCCCCCTAAAGGCCTTGAGAACATCCGCCGTGTTGACTGGATATACAGTGATTTTCTTTCGCATTTGTTTTCAGGGTTCCATATGTTTTTGAATTGGCTTCATTTCTGAAGCTGCAGATTCTGGGCGGCACGGTGGTGCAGTGGTTAGCATTGTCGCCGCACAGCAAGAGGGTTCCTGGTTTGAACTCAGGGTGGGGGAGCCCTTCTGTGCGGAGTTTGCATGTTCTCCCCGTGTCAGCGTGGGGTTTCTCCGGGTACTCCGGCTTCCTCCCACAGTCCAAAGACATGCAGGTTAACTGGTGACTCTAAATTGTCCGTAGGTGTTAATGTGAGCGTGAATAGTTGTCTGTCTCTATGTGTCAGCCCTGTGATAGTCTGGTGACCTGTCCAGGGTGTACCCTGCCTCTCGCCCAGTGTCAGCTAGAATAGGCTGCCCTTGTTGGCTAACATACACTTAGATAACAAACTTAATATGTTTCAGAACTTTACTCATATATTTCTCTGCCAACAGAAGCCCAGAAGCTGCCCTACTTTGCCAGCTATGGCAACGTCCGCCTGATGATCCACACACTATGCACAAACCACTACCTGGACCTCATCATCACCTTCATCATCTGTATCAACGTCATCACTATGTCCTTAGAGCACTACAATCAACCTCATGTAAGCAAAGATGCAGAGATGTGCATGTGGTGGCTGCAAAACAAATTAGTGTGTCGTGTTCAGGGGGGTTGAACAGGTCCAGTTGTGTATGTGCGTCTGTGTGTGTGAGTGAGGTGATAAATGAGGAGAGCACCTTGCGTACTTGCATTTGTGTAAGTAATTAGAGATTTGTGCAACTTAGCTGTGACTCCCCCTTAAAGTGCCTGTTCCACAAAATGTGGACTAAAAAAGATAAACTCCTACAGGCTCCATCTCAGTGGGAAGAAGTTATGCTGGGGTTTTTATGCGGAGTATTAATGTCTGTCAAATCTTAGTGGCTGTTATCCTGCTCTTACATAAAGCCCTTCCTTTCCCCAAACAGCAGCATCTTAAAAAGACACAGTGATACCGCTGACTGGTCAACCACCATGAAACTGTATCCAGGCTGTGTGGTGTGTGTTGTGAGTAGCATGCAGTTCATACAAAGGAGCTGTGATTGCACCGCTGATTTGATGCAGCCTGTTGTCAGAGCGCTGTTAGCTGCTCAGTACATGTGCTATCTGTCCATTCATGTGTGATGAATGGAGGTTCAAACGCCTGATAGCGTTTTTTTTTTTTGTTGTGAGGTAGAGAAAAGTGATTATCCTTGAGATAAGATGCCCGTTTGACCTTTTAAAATGGAGCAAGCTTTTTCAAACTGACCGAGCATCGGATAAATATCACAGGTCTCGGCTGTATTTGTCAGCTGTTTGTCTTGACATTTGGCAGCCTCCCACTTGTTAGAAGCTACAGCTCTATTTATGAAAGACGAAAGCAGCCAAGCTGAATAAACTCCAGTCTGTGCAGTAACTGGACGCTCGACTGGATGTTTAAGACAATTAAAACATTAAATATTTGAATACTGTGCAAATACATTTTATCTTAAAAAAATATATTGCTCCGGGGATGTAGTGTGTGAGTGCTTGTGCTGCTGTGAATGGAAGATGCCCTGTTGTTGCCTCTGGCATGCTTGATTTTACTCTACAAACAACGGGAACAATTCCAGTTCTACATTCCCCCTGCCGCTGATACTCCACCTGACCCCACTGCACACACACACGCACACACACACATGCCCCTTTTTTACTCTCTCTTTCCAGTCTCTGGATCTCGCCCTGAAGTACTGCAACTATTTCTTCACCTCCATGTTTGTGCTGGAATCAGTACT
This sequence comes from Epinephelus lanceolatus, assembly GCF_041903045.1. Classification (NCBI taxonomy): domain Eukaryota; kingdom Metazoa; phylum Chordata; class Actinopteri; order Perciformes; family Serranidae; genus Epinephelus; species Epinephelus lanceolatus. Next base: position 28,759,715 of record NC_135751.1, on the reverse strand, counting down.
CAAACTCATCGCCTTCGGCTTTCGCCGCTTCTTCAAAGACAGGTACAGTCTTTACGTGTTTATACCTTGTGTTTTAGCAGCGTGATTGTGTGTGAGAGTCTTTCTCTTTCTGTCTGCATGTAAATGTATCTACGTGCTTACTCGTAGGACTGTGTATACATGTTTAACTATAACACAAGACAGCTTGGTGTCACTGTAGACCTCATTCCATCCACAGTGGAGTAGACTGTACTGTACCTAAATGATGATTTTCAACCAGCTTTTTTTTAATGTGGCTGCATAATGAGGTCTACATTTCAAAACAGTTAGAGGTTCAATGGACCCTATCAAAGCGGCGCACAGCACGGCACAACTGTCATTGCTAGTTTCACACCCACAGTTGTCATTTTCATTGCCAGCACCCACAGTCTGTAAGTAGCATCTGGGTGTAGGTCTCAAAATGAGGTGTGGCCAGAACCGCCCACATTAGAGGAGTGGATAGATATTGTAAATGATATTTTTGTTATGGAAAAGATTACTTTTTCTCTTCATCTTCAGAAAAATGTGTTCATTAAATTTGAAGTGGGTGAAATATGCAAGACCCTTACGACATGATTTTGGGGAGGTATCATACAAAAGGCCCTGTAATGTGTAGTCAAACAAACCTCATTGACTGCTATTGTTTTTTTTTCTCTCTCTTTAATTCCTCCTCATGTCTCCCCGATATATGGCGCTTATATGTACACTTAGGCCCAATCCCAATACCCCCCCTTGCCCACTACCCCTTGGCCCTCGAAATGAAGCAACGAGGGGTAGGGGTTGAAATCTTTCCCTAGGAATTGGGACACCACTCACGACGTCACTGCGTCGGTTACGTTCACGCATACGTAACTATTTTAAAGAGGAAGCTGCGAGCCATCTACATTTCCAACCGGCATCTACAATGGAGTCTCCAGTTTAGTTCATCCTACCGATCGCGTTTGCATTATTCATCATGCTTCGTTTGATGAACGACAGACGGCAGGGGACTTCTGCTAGCTAGCTAACCAGTTAACATTACAAGGCAGCATAGTTATACTAGCTGGTGTGTTATCGTGATGTGAAAAATCCGACAATTTTGCAGAACAGGACAGATGACAGACGCCAGATAGTGCTAGTTAGCTAGCTAGCTGACAAGCAACCTGATGACGGTAACGTTAGCTATGTATGAACTTTTTTTCCCATCTCTTGCTCGGTGGTAGCCATGGCGATGTCTACCCCTCGCTGGCAAGTCAGCATCTGAAATCCCTCGCTCCGAAGGGCTAGTTTCATACCCACTACCCCTCGTTATGCCCCCTACCCCTACACGCAAAAAGGAATTGGGACACCACTACCCCTCGTGGGAATGTGCAAATGTAGGGGTAGGGCCAAGGGGGGGTATTGGGACGGCCCCTTAATCTCTCCTAAAATATTCTACAGAGTTCCTAGACTGCTAAAACAAATTTGAACAGCAAGAGAAATTACTTTAACAAAATGTATGTTTTGCTTTGTAAACTGCTGTTAAAAAAATTATATATACAGTATATATATATATGTATATATATATGTATATAAATTGAGGTGTGGTCAGACGTGTTGTTGTCCTGTTATTACTTTGAGGCAGCAGAAAGGGATTGCACCACTGACCAACATAAACCCTGGTCTAAATACAGTAGTGGAGTATTTTAATGCAATTAGCAAGGTTCATCATTCAGATAGTGAGATACGCCTCCATAGAAGGCTTCACACTGCTCCTCCACTCTGCTTGTTACACACAGGGAGGCGTGCATGGGCTGTGGGAGGGTGAAATAATACATCATTAATGAGGAAAATAATTACATTCTCTAAAATGTGAACACAGCAGATAGCAGGGCTGCAGAGCTGCTGTCCGACTCCTCATTAAGAGAGACGCTGTGTGCGTTTACACACGAGCAGCAGCGTAACTTCGTTGATGAATTCAGAAGCTAAACATTTAATTCTCCTTCTTCTGTCAACTTCATAAATGCAGTTTTTAGTTGTGCTGCTTAAACGTCCCACAATATTTGCTGCAGTGACGTTACTGTTTTTACTGCAGAAAAAACACTTGCTTATCCACATTGCCAAATCCGCCATGCAGATAGCAGTGCGGCAGGTGCAGGCACACCTGGCTGTTAAATGGAATGGGGGATGACACTCTAATGGGTTAGATTCACGTTACACCCAGAATACACCTATGATTAATTAAGGGACTGAATACAACCCCTCTGCCACTTGTGCCTTGTTTTGTGCTCAGATTATGCGCCATTTAAATAGCACTTAGGCCATGCACTTAGGCCAGTGGTTCCCAACTGGTGGGTTGCGGGTCCATTCTGAATGAACCGCTTGTGACTCACGAACGTGTCAGGTTTGTAAAAAACATTATTTATTTTGACGTATAGTGTATTTCCAGCACAGAGCTTTAATTTTAAAGTGCTGTTTCCTGCTGTAGAGTGAGTGACTAACAGATAGACACTTGACAGAGACAGAAGACTAGCTCGATGACGTGGCCAAACGCATGTATGACGCTGAATATGTTATGTGTGGACCTTACACTAATGACTAAGGAGGAATCTGGACCCAGTGGCTGGACCAGTTGGGAACCACTGCTTTAGAACATGCGCTATAGATCATTTCAGTAAGGCCCAATGTCACCAAAAGTGATAGTGTCTCCCTACAGTATGTTTTTGTCTGCTCAGCTCTGTCACTCATCAAATATTTGAAGTGAAAATTAGACATTAAAGCCACCATCAGGACTCCAGGCACATGCCATAATCTCCTGAATTAACATATAATATAAATAGTGCCACAATAAACAGTTATTTAGTTCAGAGTGTGACAGCTGTACAAATCCCACAAAGCCTTTTGCTTTGATCATTATAAATGGAATAGAGAATAACGGCTTTGACGATGCAGAGGATTATGAAATATGTTGAAACATGTGAGCCGGCTCTGACACGTTCTGTTATTAAGTTGGCTGAACCATGACAGCTATCACACATCATCAGTTCTGTCAGAGACAGCCTGCTGAAATGTCCTGATTGCAACAGCGAGACGCAAGAATTTATGTTTTTAAAATAGTATTTAGGTTTCCATGGTCACCATCAAACCATTCTTTCATTCCTGAATCTCATAGACTTTTATTTGCAGTTATTAAAGCTTTGAAAATGGATATGACAATGCTTTTTCTAGGGCTGCCCCGGACTATGAATTTTCCTGGTCGACCAATAGTCGTCATTTAGGGCCATTAGTCGACTAGTCGCCTGCATGTTTACAATATTAATTTAATTATTGAATTGTATATTGTGGGTGGGGCAACACAATGGTTTGAGTTGAAGGTGTGAGAAAGAATAGTATCAGTAACATTGTTAACACTGTGCTACATTACAGAGAAATACAAAACCGTACTAATGAACCTTCATTAATATAGGCCTATATTTTATCTACAAGTGCACGTCACACACTGAGCGAGCCGCCTGTTAATGACGCTGTGGGCTAATGGGCATGTAGCTACTTCCATGTTTCAGAGGATACGTCATGTTTGTAGTCGACCAATGAAGATGAGTTTACATATCACCTTGGGTTCGTCCTTCACCTTCTCAAAATGATCCCACACTTGGATTTCCTGCCCGACATGTTATTAACTAGCCTGTGGAATAACCGCAGGTACCAGCCCTGGAAATTAGGGGCCGTACACATGCTGCGTCTTTGGGCAGTGGGTGCTACTCTTGTGCCTTTTCTGGGTCAGCTTTTAAGAGCGCGGCAGCAGGTTGTCAATTGCGTTTTTGCATCATTCACAGTTAACATGAAACTGCTTTATTCAGTTTTTTTTAATAATTTTAATGGCCAGATTCATTTGTTTTGGAGAGGAAGAGTCCTCTGCAGATAATTCAGCTCCTGGTAAAACTTGCTAAACATCTGGATCTTAAGTTACAAAAGAAAAATCTGAGCACACATTCGCACATGCTGGGCTAGCAGCCTGTCTGCAACAAGCCAAACAACATCAGAGAAATGCTGTTTTGTTGCGTGAAACTGCTTTAGGGGCCGTACACATGCTGAGCCTTTAATCGCCAGTCAGGCCTTTTCTAAGCCAGCTTTCAAGAATGCTGTGGCAGGTAGCGTCTGAGGTTGGTTAGCAAGGTTTCAAGCACCATATATCCTGAGTGCAGAGCTGATCTTCTTCCAGGCGCTGTTTATAAGTGTGTAGGCCTATCGTCTGTGGGACAGATGTAAAGCTCTGGGTAGCCCTGCACTAACATGATCAACTTCTCTGTAATTATCAGACTGAATATTTACAGAAGAAGGGAAAGATATCTGTCAGCTGTGATTGGTTTGTAACATGACTCCTGTCTGACTGCTGAGTGTGGCCACTTCCTGTGTCTGTCCTTTCAAATCAAATTCCTACATGGTCCAGTCATAAAGGTTTGGATTTATTTTGACAAGGTGCAGCTCCTAATAGAGTTCCCTTTTATTTTCTGCGACTAAGCGACCAATGAAATTCTGCCGACTAATGGTGAAACGGGTGTGTTTGTGGACCCAAATGCAGTACCAGGCTCGCAGGAACAGTTGGTAATGACTTTTATTAGCACCACAGCAAACAGGGAATGCAGCAGGCAGAATAAACACAGAATAAAGTTCGTTCTTCGGGCAAGTTGCCCTCACACAGTCTCTGAGGCTCAGATGAGTGAAAGAGATCAAGCTTACGGCAGCCAAAGGTGGCGAGGCAGACGCACCGTAGGCTGAAGTGCCGGCTGATCGTGCTGAGAAGCCGACGAGGAGTGAGCTGAGGCGAGGTCGGGAGCCGGTGGGGGGGTCGTAGCTAGAAGAGCCGTCAGCAAAGGCAGAAGCACCGTTGAGGAGCAGGCAGGAGGGTAGACGAGGCCGGGCGGAGGAGTCGAGACCAGACGAGCAGGCAGAAACCAGAGACGCTGAAGCAAAGCACGAGGTCGGGGACAGAAGGCAGGTGAGTTTACCGGGAGGCAGACGAGGGGAGCAGGTCGGGGACAGGCAGAGTTGGCACCGGGAGATCAGGCAGGAGAAGAACGCTGGAGAGTCTCGCATAATGCTAAAGAACGATCTGGCAGTGAGTGAAGGTGCTGGAGAGGCTTATATGCAGGGCTGGTTGATGAGCTGCAGCTGTGTAGGCAGGTGAGCAGAGTTGGGCTGATGAGGTGGGCGCGGCTGGCAGGTAGAGTGAAGCAGAGGGAGGGGGAGTGGAAAAACACTGCAGCAGAGTGGCAGGAGAGGACTGAGAGACAGGGATTGTGACAAATGGCCTTTCTGGTTGACTAGAGTTTGGCCGGCTGTCAGGGGTCAGCCCTAGCTTTTCCACTGTACTACAGCATCATTTGCTTAACAAAACCAAATTATCTGTCAGCTGTCTGCATGTGATACCACTGCACTTTTCATTTCTCCCATGTACTGTACTCACCTCCGTTTGACCTCCATGGGAAACACACCTCAGCACCAGTCTGTTCACTCCCACATTCATTCAGTCAGAGCTCAGACAAATTGATTTGTCACTCACCCAAATGTGCACGGCGATGACACTGATGTCTTATTCTTTTCAGGGATATGTGGCAACTAATTAAAGACAGAAGCAGATTCGGGGAGCTTATATTACACTGATGGTAGTTTAATGTCGTTGACCTATTTTAGTTTGTGACGAGGAAGGGGGGAGAAAGAAAGGTGCCAGAGGGAGAGAGAAAGAGAGATGGGAGGGGAAGCTGGAGTGATCAAAGACAAAAAAGGAGGAGGACAAATGAGTGATGAAATGAGAAAAGAGATGGGCGGATATAGAAAGAATTTATCACACGGTTATCAGCTGGCACTTTGTCTCTTTTTATGTAGTGTCAGCAACAGCCGTGAGCAGTCATTGTGCATAGCGTGATTTATAGGCTGGGGTGACTCTCGGGCCAGCTTTAGAACTGGGTCAATGGAGTAGACGGCAACACACAAACACACTGCCACATGTGCCACCAACAGAACTGCAGGTCTGTGTACCGTAGAAGTGCATGTGTAGTTAAAGTGTATGTGTAACAGGCCAGAAGGTTCAGAGGCTGACAGTGAAGAAGATATGAAACACAGATTTTGTTCAGCCTTTTGAGGAGTAACAGGTGCATTATTACCAGGTGCACTAGATCACCTCAATGACTTTGATAAAGTGATTAAGGAACATTATTTGTAAATAGAATCAAAGGCAGCTGCTGTCCTCAGTAGCGCTGTATGGCTGCAACCGTAAAGGATCATGCACCTTCTTTTGCTGCTGTGAAAAGGTGGGTAAAACTGTAAAAAGTAGACCTACTGTCAGCCAAGCTCTGACAACACAGGGAAACATGATCATGTGCACAGTGATAATGAGTCATGGGCGGCGGTTGATACACTGTTGTCGTAGGCATTTTAAATAAGAGAGTTTGGCAAACATTCCAACAAATGAATTGGCAGTGCCAAGTGTTTTAGCACTCTGTCTGCCTTGCATCACCACCTTGATGATTTCACAAAAGATGTGCATTGACTGTGTTCCAAAAAGTCTCAAGATAAATGAGGACTACAGCAGTACATCTTGATGCAAATACATGAGGGGACAAAGGACAAACACCTGGGGAAGCTCGCTTAAGTGGTGTTTACATCAGGTCACATGCTCTTAAAGGGACAGTTCATCCCCAAATCAAAAATTCCTATTTTACCTCTCACCTGTGGTTCTGTTTATCAGTCTAGATTGTTTTGGTGTGAGTTGCCGAGTGTTAGAGATATCAGCCTTGGAGATGTGTGCCTTCTCTCGAATAAAGCTAAAATAGATGGCACTCAGCTTGTGGTGCTCAAAGCACCAAAAAATGTCTCTTTCCAGAAATCATGATCCGATTACTCAAGATAATCCACAGACCTTGTTGTGAACAGTTTCATGTAGGACCTGTTTTCTTTCTACCATATCAAAGTCCGCACCACACCAGGGATCAGCATGCCCAATGCATTAAACCCTGATTCCTGTCCCAGTGGGTGGTGGGCCCACAGGGCGATGGCCCCATGTTATTTTTTTTTTGGGCTGAGCCACCAGATACTTGCTAGTGAGCTCCCCCATCCCCAGGTGTCCCCATACCGGGCAAGTTGCTCGAAGTCCGAACAGTCCGTTTCATCAAGGTCTTCTTGATTGGCCCTTGGCCCTTCCCTTGGGACCACTCTGCGTTGGGAGACCCTACCAGGGACTATTCGCCCCGGACAACACAGCTCTCAGGTTCACAGGACACGCAAACCCCTCCTCAACCTTAACATGGCGATTCTCAGAAGTATAGTGAAGAAGGAAGTGTGCATCTACTCATGGACGAGATGCTAGTGCTTGTAACAGTGCAAGATGTAAACATTATGGGGTCCTCGTTGGCTGAGCTGTCGCATTAGCTAGCTCAGTGGTGCTAGCTGTGCTAGTAGTAGATGCACACTTCTTTCTGCACAGTGTAACAGTTGGTGGATGTAGTTCAGTAGATAGAAAATAGTTCCTACATGAAACTCCTCAGAGCAAGGTCTGTGGATAATCTTGTGTAACCGGGTCATGATTTACAGAAAGAGACATTGCTGTTGAGTTTTTCAAATGTATATATTTTGGCACTTTGGGCACCACAAGCTGAGTGCCATCTAGTTCCATTATATTTAAAAGAAGGCAGACATCCTTACAGCTGATATTTCCAACACTTGGCAACTCACACCAAAACAATCTAGACTGATAATTGGCACTACAGGTAAGAGGAACAATATGTATTTTTGATTTGGGGTGAACTGTCCCTTTAATTGACATGTTTCAATGACTATGGCTTCAAATTGTTTTGATTCCCGACCATATTCATCTGATTTGGCATCATCTGTTTCCCATCTGTCCCTAAGCCTTAAAAAGAAATTGTCTGACAAGCATTTTGCTGCAAATGTTGGATTTATTTTGGGACCAAGGCGCTGTAGCATCACTGGTAGAAATGAAGAAGAGTGAAGCGTTGAAAGATAACTGATAATTAACTCCTTATGTTGTAAGGTCCTGCTTGCCTACAAACTCACCAGTATGCCAGTGCATTTGTGTCTACAGTATATTTGCCTTGTCTGCGTGTGTGGTGCAATGCCTTTGTGCACCTCCCTCCATCACATGAGTGCGTGCGTATGTGTGTGTGCTAGGTGGAACCAGCTGGACCTCGCCATTGTGCTTCTGTCAGTGATGGGCATCACCCTGGAGGAGATTGAGATCAGCGCTGCCCTGCCCATCAACCCCACTATCATCAGGATCATGAGAGTACTGAGGATAGCACGAGGTACTACACATGTTAAATACACACAAACACACACACACACAAGTCCTATCCCAGCTGCACTTCCTGTAAATTCTTTCAATAAAACAGAACATTGATTTGGTCTTGCTGCTGATGTGTTAAATATGACCATTGAAACTGTGAACGTTTACAGGTCAGTTAGCTGTAGCATAGCATGTCTAAAGGGCTGTTTTGTGTGTACAACTCTGTGTGTGTGTGTGTGTGTGTGTGTGTGTGTGTGTGTGTGTTACATGGGGTGTAAATTAAGAACTGACCTTTCCACAGTTAGATGTTTCCCATTTAGCCTGTAATTGAACCTGAGGGATTTCCTCCTAAATGCCCACACTTAAAGTCTCTCTGTCTCCCTCTCTAACACACACTCAGTGCTGAAGCTGCTGAAGATGGCGACAGGAATGAGAGCCCTGTTGGATACGGTGGTCCAAGCCCTGCCTCAGGTAGAGTACACACACACACACACACACACACACACACACACACACACACACACATACACATTCCAAGACACTGCCTCTCCCTCAAAGAGAGAGATTTGGCCAGTCTCACAGTCAGTAGTCAGAGTAGCACGGACCCCCTCCTTTTCTTTCTCTGCTGGCCTGTAGGCAACTCTAATAGATGACTCATTCATGCCACAGACTGGTAGACTGACACATACACACACACACACACACACACACACACACACACACGCTTTGTCTTATTTTCACTTTCAGCTCCATGGAGAGTACCCAGGCTCCCACTGCGACCACAGTGTGCTAGAAACAGTGGGGGCTTCTTAAACCAGTCTGCAGTTCATTTGGTGGTGAGATGTCCACAGAGTCAGGCAGTTTCTAGGCCGCCCCAGTGTCAACATCAGTCCAGTGCACTGAAAGTTCAACTCTCAAGAAAAGTCCCAGAATGCATCTTTGCTCTATATTCTTACTGACTTGAAGACGTGGCTGTTTTCTTTGAAGCATCATATGAGTTTGCAATAAAACAGGAAACAACAGAAGAAATATCAAGTCTTGTAATGTATATATGATATTTTATGTGGTTTTCATGTGCGTCTTACTTCTCTGAATGTCTTCACCAGTGTCCCAGTGTTTACTAATCAATAATAATAATTAATGTTTAATTTAATTAATAATGAATTAAATGTTTGCCTGAAGCCCTTTCTACTGTACGCTAATGTCTTTCTTGGAGCATCAGTTTGAACTTTGATACTCGCATTACTTTAAAAACTTAAAGGTCTAGTTTGTAGGATTTAGAGGCATATACTGACAGAAATAAAATATGATAAGTGTGTTTTCTTTAATGTATAACCTCCTCAGACCCTGTGTCCTCATACGACGACATCACATTTTGGGTTTAGTGGACCCTATACTTCATTCTGCATAACTTAGACCTGTTGTCCTTGTTCCTGGACACTTTTTGTGCCATCTAGTGGTAGCAAGAGCACAATACACTAATCCATGTAAAAACAAGATGGCAGCCATCTCTGCCAAGTCAGTCTGCAGCCAATCCCAACACAAAAGTAGATAAGGTCAAGAACCTGATCACATGTTATGGTTGAAAGTTGTTTATTCATGATTAATAATGTTTGTAGTTTGATATGACAACAAGTTCGACCAATTTTAGCAACAGTAACAAGCTAAGACACTGTTAATTAGGAAGTACTTGTTTGAAGACATTGGGACTTTATTGTCGTCTCATTGAGGACATTAGGACTTTATTATTGTCTTATTTGAGGACGTTGGGACTTAATTATCCTTGACAATGTTATGTTTTTTATATTTACTGGGTCCTACTGATCCCAAATAGCTAGGAGAAATTAAAAATGCATACTACAGAAAAGTACGGGTCTCAGAAGGGTAATCACCTGACAGTAAGAATTTGACGTGTTTTTGTTACTTTAGAATGAGCCGTTTATTTCTACGTAGGGAGCAGGTCCTCATCCGCATAGTCCGCCATGTTTCTACAGTAGCCCAGAATGGACAAACTAAACACCGGCTCTAGATAGGGACGTTTGCATATTGGCACCGTAGTTAGCAGCCCCTCCACGAAGAACGTCAGATCATTTATTTATTTTTTTTATGTGAAACTGCTGTATTAAGTGTTTTTACCGGTTTAAATCTTCGGCTCAATCTGTTTTGCACAGGAGTAAGACCTCTGTGGATAATTAAGCTCCTGGTAAAAACCTCCCAAACATCTGGATCAGAGAAAAGGTGTGCACACATTAGCAGGTGCTGGATTAGTGGCCCATTATTCAGTATTTTTCCTGGTTTTAATAACCGGGTCCGTTTGTTTTAGAGAGGAAGAGACCTCTGCGGATAATTTGGCTCCTGACGAAAACCTCCTGAACATTAACACTGAAGGAATTCTAACCAAGAGTTCATGCTTGGCATATGTGAGAAGTTGGTTGCAGTCTGCAATCCGAAATGCTAGATGCCACTAAATCCTACATACTGTTCCCTTAGAGCAAGAGGGGAGTAAGATTTTTGGACTTTTGCGCCAAGAGTTGGTTGAGAAGATAGATACCATGCTCTTGTCTATACGGAGCCAGTTAGCTTAGCTTAGCATCAAGACTGGAAACAGGGGGAGACAACCAGCCTGGTTCTGACTAAAGGCAACAGAATTTGCCTCCTGGTACCTCTATATGTCACGACTTAATTTAATATCTTGTTACTTTAATGTTAAACAATTCCTTAAATAAAAACAGCTGTCCAGACAGGTTAAGGACAGAGACTGGTGCACATCCTCATGCGTGGACATGCAGACACACAGTCACACACATGCACACAAAGTGACCCATTGACCATTAAAAGTAAGATGAAGCAAACAGAGGGAAACAGGTGGTGTGAGGAGAAGAGGGCAGGCGGAGGTGAGGGAGAACAGATTCCTTGTCTTTCTTTTCTATTGATCTCTGTCTCATTAACACTGAGCCCTTTGCTCCATCCCAAGGGCACCAGGGGAGGTAATTAAAACTCAGGCTAATTAAACATTTCCAGGAGGTCCCTCTCTGTGTGTATGGGTGTGTGTGCATATTTAGGTGCTGAGAGGGTGAGAGTGGAAGCGTTACACCTGGTGAGAGATTAACCTGAGGTGATATTACACTATATATCACAGTGAAAATGAAATGGCAAGTTGCCAATGTTTCTTCATATCTTCGCATAGGATATTGAAGACAGTATTGACATTTCAACAAAGGCTTCAGGATTCAGCTGAACAAAGTAACAGGCAAATGCACTGCTACGGGAATAAGAAGGCGAGGAATATGAATAATGCCACGGTGGCACACGGGGACAGAAGTCTGCTGGAATAATAAGTCATGAGATTACACATGATGTGAATGCTTCACAAGTTCCCCAAGCAGTTTATATAGTTAATAGGCCGTGACAGGACATGGAGATGTAATGAGCGATCCATACACTTACACTAAATGGGTGAGTAGGTTTAATAGCTCGCTGACATGTTAAGAGAAATGCATTTTCATGGCTTGTCTTTGCGAAGACGCAGCAAGACAAAGTCATTTTACCCACACGCGTCCTCCATTATCCTCTCCTCCCAACTGATGCGAAATGGCTGCGACATGCCATTCACTACCACTAATAGCCTATATCATGTTGGTACTAAAGTCGAGCCAGTTGCTTCATCTCTGCTCTGGGAACAGATGAGAAACCTCAGGAATAGCCTTAGGCAGATGCGGACGCCACATGAAATGCCATTTTTGCTTGGGAGGACGTCACAGCTGTCCCCTGTGAAAACCATTTGTATTTAGCTTTTAAAAAATTTGACATAATCATGGTCTCTGTCTGTTTCTCATATTAAATCTCTGCAACAACTAGCTCGAACAAACAGTAAAGCTTGTGTTTATTTTTATCCAGTATGATAAGTCATTATTAGCCTATATACATCTGCATTAAATCCCTCCCAGTAAAACATCTCAACAGTGCGTCCATCCTTTATCCCACATAGACTGGAGCCATTATGAGGCACAGATTGTTAAGTACACCGGGCAGGATAGCACTAACTTGGAGACGTACTTAAGGCAAACCCCAGACCAGTCACATTTAGAATTATTACAGCACTCCAACTGAAAGGTTGTGTGGCAATTACCTCCATTACACCCATTCCAAAGGGACTCATCTGATTGTGCTGCATGTAATGGGGCACATTTGTCTACATCAAAAGTAAACTCTAATATTTTTGGATTGTAGATGCTGCTAAACATTTCTATTGTGCTGTGTGCATGCAGAAATGTTATTCTTTTTTCACCACTTTCTGCAGCTCTCTCAGTGTAGCATTGACCAGGATGTTTATGTCAAAGGAGCAGTGTGTAAGATGTAGGGGATTTAGTGGTGAGGACTGCAGATTAAAACCAGCTGATGCTTGTCCCGGTTAGAATTTCTTCAGTGTTCATTGTTCAGGAGGTTTTTATCAGCAGCAGAACTAGCTGCGGAGGTCTCTTTCTCCCCAAAACAAACAGACCGGGTGATTAAAACTAGCAAAAACACTGATAAAAGTAGTTTCATGTTACAAATCAGTGTTTCTCCAACGCTGTTCAGTTTGCCACAGACGGGCTGCTAGCCTAGCACCTGCTAATGGCATTTTACACTGTAGAAATTAGCCTAGCCTCTAGCTGACATTTCCTCTCCTCAACTGAAGCCAGGGACAACAGCAACATTTAACAAAGGTAACATTATGAAATTCGGCTCCGTAACAACTCACAAGGTTCACTGACAAAACAACTGTCTTATTCTAAACATGTTTTCCCCACAAATATAACATGCTAATGTTATTAGCACAAGCCTATGGCATTTTACATTGTATAAATGAGCCTAGCCTCTAACTGACATTTCCTCTCCTCAACTGAAGCCAGGGACAACAGCAACATTTAACAAAGGTAACGTTACGAAATTCGGCTCCATTACAACTCACAAGGTTCACTGACAAAACAGCTGTCTTAAACTAAACATGTTTTCCCCACAAATACAACATGCTAACGTTATTAGCACAAGCCTATGGCATTTTACATTGTAGAAATTAGCCTAGCAGCTAGCAGACTTTTCCTCTGCTCATATAAAACCAGGAACAACAGCAACATTTAATAAAGGTAACGTTACGAAATTCGGCTCCATTACAACACACAAGGTTCACTGACAAAACAACTGTCTTATACTAAACATGTTTTCCCCACAAATACAACATGCTAACGTTATTAGCACAAGCCTATGGCATTTTACATTGTAGAAATTAGCCTAGCAGCTAGCAGACTTTTCCTCTGCTCATATAAAACCAGGAACAACAGCAACATTTAATAAAGGTAACGTTACGAAATTCGGCTCCATTACAACACACAAGGTTCACTGACAAAACAACTGTCTTACACTAAACACGTTTTCCAGACAAATATAACATGCTAACGTTATTAGCACGAGCTTATGGCATTTTACATTGTAGAAATTAGCCTAGCAGCTAGCCAATGCTGCTTGGGCTTCCAACTACAGTGGAAAAAAAAACGCAAAAAAACAAAAAAAAACAAATCACTGCTGTGTAGAGCCTGTGTTTGGTTTGTCCATTCTGAGCTACTGTAGTTACATGGCGGTGCAACGTGGTAATCACCATGTAGGAGGAACCACTCCCTATGTAGATATAAATGGCTCATTCTAAGGAAACAAAACACAATGATTCCTATTTTCAGGTGATCATACACTAGAAAACATATTTTATTCACTTTGTGCCATAAATATCCCCCTAAATCAATGCATGTGGCTCTTTAGCCCCTCTCTAATGGCTCCCCATGGCTTTGACCAAAAATTAGGCTACATGGAAATTAATCCCAGTTTTTTTAAACATTGTAATATTCATTTATGTGAGTCATAGCTATGTCTATAGCCTGGTGCCACTTTGCCGAACATCAAGAGTGGTGGTTTGTCTTGAGTCTCCTTAGCAGAGCTCGCTGTGGATTCCAAATCCAGAGAGGAAAGGTCTTGGAGGAAAATATTGAATTTAATAGACAGACTTGTTTACTTTCACTGCAAGGTTCCAAATAATCATAAAAGACATACAGCAGAGTAGCCACCTTATAGTAAAACATATTAATGATTAGACCTATTAGTAGTGTTGATAAGCTAATGTAGACTTTATAAGGCTGTGTTGCCTTTATTATTATATATTATATATAGGCTCAAATATATTTTGCGGCTCCAAACAGACTTTGTTAAAAAAAAAAAAACTGGCCCACAAATGGCTCCTCTGGTAGTAAAGGTTGCTGACCCCTGCCCTGAATTCTACACACTAGACCTTTAAAGTCTTTGGCAGCATTAAAATGTAAATAATAGCATTCAGCCTATCAGTTTTTATTTCAAATAATTTTAAAGGAGACGAGACATGTAAACAAAGATATTTAAACCTTGAGTATGAAAAGTGGTGGTTGTAATATGTGCAAATTGTATCTTTTGCTAGATGCTTTCCAGTCTCATTGTAAATAATTATTGATAATTGAATAAAACCTAAATTCAATCACAGTTGTTTGACTTCCCCTCCAAACAAGGCATTATAATCAAAACCCTGCTTTTCACCATGATTGTTCTCTCCAATCAAGGGTCGCCAGTAAGGGGGGGGGGGAGGGAAAAGCTTTCTGGGGCCCAGCTGCAAGGGAGGAACCTTAATCATCTTCATCCCAAATATAAGCAATGATAACCACATTTTATTTTGAACCAAACTGTTCACCGTCACTTATTAAAAGAAAATAAACATTTATTGTTGCTTTCAAAAAATTCAAAAAACTACCTCTCCTGAAAATGGATTTTTCATTAAATGAGTACAGTAGATTTTGGAGGGCCCATTAACTGGACCTTTTCAGTGGCCCAGACATTTCTGTAACCAGGTCTGCTACAACTAGACATCATTATAGCGCTGTCTGCTTCCCTCTGAGCCAAAAAGCATCCACCCAAAGTATCTCAATATAATTTGTTTCAATAAACTTTATTTGCATTGCAGCTTATATGTAGTCTCTTTAGAAGAAGCTTTATCATTGCCATAATGTTGATGCATTATTCCTGGACCCAACTGCAGATTTAAAGCATCTTTCCCCTGAAAAACAGGTGGAGTGATCTAAACCTCTCTCTGGCACACATGGAGTATAATTATAGCAACTATTTGTCAGTGCATTTGCTCATTCCCGGTGGAGCCATGTTGTTAGCAGAGTGCTAAAGACAGTGAATAGGAGACTGGGTTTTGTATCCCTGTAATGGGATTAGATTTTGCCCTGAGTGTTTACCGTGCAACATCATCATCACCATTAAGTTGCAGTAACAGAAGGCTGTTACGTGATGGAACAGAGCCAAGGCCCAAACTCGAAAAATCACATCAGCGTCAGGGGGTTCAGTTGCATCAGAGGAAGTTGTGCAATGGTTTGCAAAACTGTGCAGAGTGTGTGAGCAGCATGCTAAAAACAAGTTGGAGTCCTGAGTGATATTTAAACGCACACTCTTTACACCTTTTATTTGATTTCCTGCTAATGTGTTCAGTAGCAGGGTTTTAAGACCTAGTTTTAAACCAGTGTCCTGGTGATGATTGTTCATTTATTTCTTGTTATATGCCAAATATATGTCAAAAAGTCAGTATCAGAGTAAGGTAAGGTGAACTTTAATGTCCCTGAGGGACAATTTGAGATACAGACAGTAGTCATGAGTGCAACAAGATAAGCGATAGCAGATGGGACAATGGACGATCTGTAACACAGTGCTACATAAAGGGAGGCAAAACCTCCGCCCTGATGGAAGCAGCTGACACTAAACATGGAGGGGATGTTGAGAGTCTGAGACAATAGACGAAGCTTTAGAGGTGACCCTCTCTTCATACAGATGTACAGTATGTAGAGTATTTTTACAACGAAACAACTGTCTTTTTCTTCCTGTAAAATGGTTTAAAATGTTTGATGACTCATCCTGCACTCAGGGCGTTTACAAAATTTCATCCAATCAAATGAGACTTTGGGAGAACTGCTAGTCACACCATTGAGTAAAATCTGAACTTCACCACCTGTGGGTTGTATTAGCAAAAAGAGCAATATGGAGAGATAGGAAGAAATGTGTGTTTGGATATCAGTGGGCAAAAACTTTTGAATTTCCAAAACAACATTGCAGAGGTCAAGTTGATTAACATAGGTCAGACATAGGTCACAAAGTGCTTCCCAAGTGCAATAAATAACATTAATGCACACTGTATCAAACCGTTTTGGAGAAAAATATTGTTCAAACCATAGCAAACTGACGCGCATCTATTTTCAGTTTGAATGTTCCCCAAGTGAGGGAGGTGTGCAGATCCAACAGTCTTCTCTTGCTCCGTGTTGTGGCAAACTCAATTCAAAAAATTTGATTTACCCCTTTTGTAACTGCACACCATTCAAATATTTAGTTTTACTGGGAAATATGTCCCCGTACAGAAGCTAAAGATGCTCTAACTTCCGTTTCACTGGGACTTTAACAAAGTTCACTTGAGTAGTAATTTAAAATGTGGCTGAATTACACCAAGCACGTTTATAGCTGATTCATCACAGGGCCCATTAACAAAGACTTTTAGATGTTTTTGTTGAACATAAATCCAGCCGTTATGCTGTTTAGGTAGCATTTTGTTGTTAATGATGTTAGAATGCTGTCAAGTGGTTTATAACGTGTGCACGGTAAGATGTTCTCCTGTCTGTGTGTATGTGTCTGTTGCAGGTGGGTAACCTGGGCCTGCTCTTTATGCTGCTGTTTTTCATCTACGCCGCCTTAGGAGTAGAGCTATTTGGAGAACTTGGTGAGTGCTCATGACACGTAGTTGCAATGTTTTTGCTCCATGCACTTTAAATATAAACAATGTTAAGGGTATACTATGCAGGATTGTCGTTTACTGTTTTTTGAACATGCCCGGCAGCAAAAGTAAGAGCCAGCATCAGATTGACTTTAGTCTGGCGTTTTGCCACGCTTGGATGCCTGCTGCTTACAGTCTGGCACCTGTTTGCTACCTTTTTATGAAGCCCTAGCCTCACCTGAGTGCTGTGGGGGAAGATGGCCATAAATGTCCTGGACACACAAAATAAGTATATAGAATGCAGACACTCTGCAGAAAAATAAACTGCCACACACTTTTAGTGTGTCGTAAGCCCCGTTTCCACTGAGCAGTACAGTACAGTTCAGTTCGGTGCACTATTTTTCTGTTTCCACTGTGAAAAGTTGTGGATGGTACCGATGGAACTGTTCTGTACTGACCCCATTTTTGGTCCCCCTCTGTTGGCGTACCTAGCACACAGATCTGGTACTAAAAGGTGGAGCTATAGTCTATAGATATAGTATAGGTTCTGAGGCTCATGTAACCACTGTTCATACTGTGGAGAGTTTTACATATATTAGTAAACTGAAACTAAAATGAAATAATGTTTTGCTGCCTCTCTCAGCAGCTGTAGCCTGAGAAAATAATAACTTAATGCACCTGGCCGACTGCCGGCAACTTTTAAGGTGGAATGTGAACTTGTTGTTAACATGTTAGTCAATGCATGAGGTGACGACATGAATTCATCAAGACACCTTAAATTTCACTGACAACTTTGACCATCACTTCAATTTTTTGATGACATACACTTTTAGTAATGAGTAGATCTTCAAGCGTGGAGTGTTGTTCCTGTGTGCTCCAGCAACACTACACCCCTGAGCTTGCCTGAGAAGGACTAAATGCACAAACCTGCTATTTTTAAATACCCTTTTGGGAGAGACTCTCACTGCAGCCTGTTTTATTTTGATCTGAAAATGTCGGCATTCAACCCTGTTCTGTGGACAATAAACAAGGTGCAGACTGATAAAGGAGGAAATACAGTGAGTGCTGGACGGAGCAGTATGACAACAACCCTGCCCACATGAAAGAGTGCTGTTTGCGGTGGAAACTCTAGGGTCTAGGTACCATGTCTGAAGGGTTATTTTTGGTTCCAAAGGTACCATATTGAAAGAGTTTGGAGGAAATGGGGCCTGAGAAGGATTACTTCTGTATGAGTCCATACATTGTTTTATAGGAAAATCCTGCATAGTATACCTTTAAGCAAATTGTACAGGGTAACAAACTGTTTGCAGTATTTTGAACTAAAAATCCTCAGTCCTCTAAAGACTCAAGAGAACCAACGCTGTTATATATAACTGTATTAACTGGCGCATGCCACTGGATCACATTTGTTAAAACTTTGATACGTTTATTATTTATTGTGAAAATATATTTTGATGTGAAGGCCAGTGTGATGGGATAAATGACCAAATAATTAGGGTCATGTTGAGCTATAACTCCAGCTTCCTGTGAGCCTTTAAAGGGGAATTGTCTGCAGAAGAATAGATTTTCCTTCTACAGTGGATGGGCTAAACTTTGAAACATGTATTACCTTTACTCTACTCTTCTTTTTTTTTAATGCCTTCGCCAATGTAGGTACGCAATCTATGTTTTTGCTCCATCATGTTAATACAGTCATGTCCTCCAGTGTTCCCGAGTTTGGTATTGTCTAATCTCACCTTCCTTGTCTCGCTTAAAAAAAAAATGTGTATTATCTGGTACTAACATATGCACCATTATATATATGTATATATGTGGCAATGTACATAAGCTCCCTCACAAGCTGGATTAATCCTTTGATCAGTCATATGCAGTATGTGGCGGTGCTGAGATGAAAGGATTATGCTCTACTCGATGAGCACATTGTCCACACATCATCACTATAGGTGTAAGGCGATTAAAACTCAACATATGTCCATGTCTGTCCCAGTGGCTAAATAAAACTGTGGCTTCCAGTGTTGGTTCACTCATTATGGTAAAGTCAGCCTGTGCACTTAAAAGCATGAGGACTTGTATTAACTTTATTATGAAAATCCCCTTATTTCCTCTCCATTCTTTATTCCTTTTCATCAGCTCTCTCTCCTGCAGTCAGACAGCCATTAGGGAATCAACCCACTCTCCAGTATTCTGATACATAAGTACTGTCCTAAAATATCCACATTGAAGTTGGAAGATATGTCTTCCGAACTGTCACATTTCCCTTGTGTGCTGCAGCTGCAGCCCGTGGCAACATTGCTTCCTATTGAAGCTTGGCAGGAGAAAGGATTAGTGGCGAATGCAAGTGTCTCTTTCTTGAGGCCATTTCAGAGATTATCTTGGGATATAAGCTCAAAGACAAATAGAGTGTTTGGTCACATTGCTACTGATTTGATAACGGACTGTATCTACATTGAGTTGGCCTGTTTGGACAGTCATTCAGGCAGCTTAGCGACAGAAATGGTGCATACCTCTGCAGTTTTTGGGGGAAATGATGTGTTAAGTGTTGTGTTCAAATTCACAAGTCTCTTCTTCTTTTGTTGTCCCTGTCCCCTTCCTGTTCCATTTTCCCTTTATCCTCTCACCTCTTTCTTATGCTGATAACTTCTCCTCTTCCTCCATCCATCCACCCATCTCACTCTTGTCCTCAGTTTGCAATGAAGACTACCCTTGTGAGGGAATGAGTCGTCACGCTACCTTTGAAAACTTTGGCATGGCCTTCCTTACCTTGTTCCAAGTCTCCACGGGCGACAACTGGAATGGCATCATGAAGGTACAAATTACATTCAGAACAGTTGGGCTGTAGTCAAACCAAAGAAAATCTTGGGTGACTGAAATTCTACCTACTCTTCAACCAAACAATTGCTCAATGAGGAAAAGAAGTCTGAACTGGCCACAGTGTACCTGTTAAAGTTGTGTCTCCACCAAAGCATTATTTTCCCGAGGCCAGTGTGCAGTAGGACCCCCACATATTTGCACTATTCTACAAGCGCCAGCACAATGAGGCACTGAGCATCTATTCTGCACTGAGTGCTGCCCATTTGGCTTTTTTTTCCTGGTTTGGAGAGTTAAAAAATGTGCAACTTAAAGTAAACACTGTGCTTGTCCCTGTCACTTTTTATCCAGCCATCCAATCACAGGGTAGGAGGGGCAGGACAAGTACCATTAAGACCAACAGTCACATCCTACATGTACAAACCTGCTAAACAACAACAATGGAGAAGAAACTAATACTGCTGGCTACATAGACTGACAGGTCCATCCTCTCTTGCTACATGCTTCAGCCTTATGCGGGATTTATACTTCTGTGTCGAATCGACGCTGGACCTGAGCTGTAGGCTCTGTGTCGATGTAGATTCTATATAGATTCTAGGAAAAGTCTGCTAGCCACTAGGCTAATTTATCCAATGTAAAATGTCATAGTCTCGTGCTAAAAACATTAGCATGTTGTATTTGTGGGGAAAATGTGTCCAGATAAAGACAAGTGTTTGTCTGTAAATGCTGTGAGTTATAGTGAAGCTGATTTGTGTACTTGTGTTTGAAATTGCCGCTATTAAGCCATGTTTAAAGTGTTTTGGTTGTGTTTTGAATCAACTAAACTTCACAGCATTTCACAGAAACTCCGATGCTGACTAGAGTTTTGGAGGTGTAACTGCAGAGTGACACAGACACACCACTGCAAGTATAAATGCTCACAACAGCGTAGGCCATGAGCGTAGGCTCTGCATAGAGCTGACACACAAGTATAAATCCCGGATTACTTTCATAAAGAGCAAGGGCCAGTGCAAATAGCCTACTCTATAGGCAATATCATAGCAACCAGATGCAACTAAAGCATCTCAGCTGAAAAAATACTGCCCCTTCAAAGTGCTCACATGCGCCAATCTGGGTGTTTTCTGAGGAGTGCCTAGCATTTTAAGCTGGGAAGAAACATGTTGGTGGATTAATAGTAGTGATTGTTTGACCAATGAGAATTTGGTTGGACAAGAGCATCGACCAACCAACCAACCAACCAACCGACCAGAACATGTGCAAATCCTACAATACATAGGCAAAGAGTAAAACTTCCAACAACCTACATAGTATTTGTGGTTGAAAAGGCAGAAATACAGAAGACAGAAAACAGTGAAGAGATGTTCTGAGAGAAACAAGAGACAAACTCCTCTATGTCTCTCCTCCATCCTATCTTCCACTCTAGTGATGCTCGCTGATGAAAAGGGAATGTGCTTGCTCAGCACCGGGAGCACAGATTTTCTTACTGATGGGCAGGGGAGTGACTGTGCCTCATTGCACACACACACAAAACACCAATTTTCCCTAAACACACATCTTCTACCACCGGCAGCTATCACCACTCCTCCGCACACCTAGGCTGCGAGGGGAATAGAGATTATGCTGGAGCATGTCGGGCGTGGACCATTAAACATGCTGGATACAGGTCGTGTGGATGGTAGTGGGCCATGAAGCAAACCAGCGGGCCACAGATGCTCCCTCTCAGAGTAAATCTCTGTCATTTTAGCTGTCAAATTAGTACCTGGGCTCTGAGACAAGTAGACCTACTTTGGTTTAGTGAGAGGCAGGTGAGGCAGGGTGGTAATTAGTCGTGCAGTGACGATGTGGCAGAGAGGAAATAATGAGGGAGAGGAAGTGGGGAGAGAAGGAGGTGCCAGCAAACTGTAATAAGAGGGGGGACAAGAGGATGGGAAGAGGGTTAAAAGAGCTGACCAGTTACTACGCTTTCTATCCTCCAGAGGGTGAAGCACAGCAAAAGTGAAAAAAGGGGACATAGAGCGGCACGAGCAACAGTGAGAGCGAATGCAGATTGGGAAGAACAAAATATGTAAAGAAATAAAATGGAAGAGGAGTGAAGGAAGGAAAGAGAGATGTTGTGTGAAGGAGCAAAGTGTGTAAATGTCACGCCAAATTAGACAGAAAAGACCAGCTTCAGCTCAGAGGGCTAAAATTGTTATGTATGGTCACAGCCTGGGTGAGATATGTGTACTTCCTCCAGAAAACACTTGTCACTTTGGTT
This sequence comes from Epinephelus lanceolatus, assembly GCF_041903045.1. NCBI lineage: Eukaryota > Metazoa > Chordata > Actinopteri > Perciformes > Serranidae > Epinephelus > Epinephelus lanceolatus. The sequence continues at coordinate 28,737,560 of NC_135751.1, read as the reverse complement.
CTGCTCTGACTGAACTCTGCTGAGTGCATGTTAACCAGAGTGGAAAACCACTAGAATAATGCTACAGAGGAAATTTAAAAAAAAAAAAAAAAAAAAGGCTCCTGTTGTTTTGCATAGAAGCAAAACAATTAAATATATGATGATTATACAAGTTGTCATGAATACAAAGAGCCTTGTTAACATGAGCTGGATGCATTCTTTTACCTAGAAAATGTAATTCATATTTTCATGAGAAGACCAATTTTGATTCAGTGGTGGTCATTTAGATCTTGACTTGTCTTCTTCTCTACCTTTATGCTGTCGTTATTAGTGAAAAATAATATTTCTTTATTGTTGTTTAAGCAATGAAAATGTAAAGAATTGGAATTTGTTGCAGGGCTGCTGTATACGGTTTCATATATGTTAAAGAAATACTTAGTTCCCAAAATTACCATTTGTATATCATTTACTCACCCCATGTTACATTCAAGTTGTGTGAATAACTTCTCACGCCTCCATGGTGAACGAGGGATCCAAAAATGGACAAAAGACCTCCTCTAGTTTTGTAAGACTATTTCCCTCAGAGGAAACAAAGCTTTTATTTACTTTAATTTCACAGATAAGAAACAATAAATTGTGAAGACAATAAAACCTCTATATAATAGCATTTTAAGTCTTGTGTGTGATTTATCCTGGCTTCATATGAGTAGAGGAAAAGTCAGCTAGCCACTAGGCAAATGTATACAATGTAAAATGTCATAGGCTTGTGCTATAAACATTAGCATGTTGTATTTGTGGGGAAAATGTGTCCAGATAAAGACAAATGCTTTGTCTGTGAATGCCGCGAGTTTTAGTGAAGCTGAATTGTGTACTTGTGTTTGAAATTGTCTCTATTAAGCCATGTTTAATGTGTGTTCTGAATCAACTCAACTTTACAACACTTCACAGAAACCCCGCTGCCAACGAGTGTCACGGACGTGTAATTGCAGAGCGACAGACACACCACCGCACAATTACAAATGTGCACAACAGCGTAGGCCACGTGCATAGGCTACGGCGTAGGCTCTGCATAGAGCTGACACACAAGTATAAATCCCGCTTCAAACAACAGCAAAACTACATCAAAACATCCAAAACTCTTACACAACTCATGCAGTATAATCAAAGTCTCACTTATCCAGTAATATGCTCAGTTCTTCCCGGCCTTTTCCACACAACGACTTGAACTGAAAGTGAAACTAATTGATGCTCCCTCAAAGCCAGGCTCTGTTGACAAAAACAGCAGTTTTACATTGCTGAACATTGGAGCTGCTGGTCTACCGCTGCTTTGAACACTTAGTTTGTTTGTGTTATTTGTTGTTTTAAAGGCTTAGCTCGAATTGAGCAAAGTCACACAAAAACACAAACTGAGGCAGCAGTAGACCAACAGCTCCTGTGTTCAACAAGGTAAAATTTAGGCTTAGAGGAGAGGGTTAACAAGTTCTCTTTTTGTTCAGTTTCCTGTCGGGAAAGGCTGTCTGTGTGGGAAGTGCTGATCCAATGAGACCTGGATTATCCTGCACGAGTTGTCTGACAGCTTGTAAATAAATGTTGTGATAAAGTTTTGCTGTTGTTAAACACCAACCCCTCTTACTTCAATTCATTAAGAATTTTCTCAGTTTTTGGATTCTTCGTTCACCGCGGAGGCATGCGAGAAAAATTAAGTTAGTAAGGATGAGTAATTGAAATACAAATGATCATTTGGGGGGTAAAGTATTCTTTTAAGATGATCCTGTAATTTCGTCCACCTCCTGTATCTTCACAAAGCATTATCCATAAGATATTGCATTGCGGATGGCTTATGTATTTTGTCTCTTGGACCTGCCCATTTTACACAGCCCTTCTTCTTCTACTCCTAACTAACCCTGTCCTTCCTTTTTCCTAATCCTCTGCCTCTGTGACACCAGGACACATTGCGGGAGTGCCCACCAGACAATGGCGTCGAAGCGGACTATGCCTGCAATCCCAGCCTTCAGTTTATCTCGCCCATGTACTTTGTCTCCTTCGTGCTCACCGCCCAGTTCGTGCTCATCAATGTGGTGGTGGCCGTGCTGATGAAGCACCTGGACGACTCCAACAAGGAGGCCCAAGAGGAGGCGGAGATGGATGCAGAAATTGAGCTGGAGCTGGCCCAGGGCACCCTCTGTTGCATGGGCGCCCCCGGCTGCGGGGGTGGGAGGGTGGACAAAGGACTAGTCACTGCTGGACCTGGAGGAACAGCAGGGGGAAAGGACAGAGGATGTCCGAGCGGAGAGAGGGGAGAAGGAGTGAGGAGGATGCGACAGTCAGCAGGCAGTGCACACCCAGGAGGGTACAACTCCCGTGACTCCAGCCGGACACTGTACTCACCAGCACAAGTGAGTTTCTGTGTGTGTGACAGAAAGTATGTGTATTCTTACATGTTTTTTCCTTATAGTGTGAAAGGCCTATTTTGTATGTGTGGCATTTGCGTGTGTGGGTGAGTTAGAGTGTGTGTTTGTGTCTGCAAGTAGGGATGTCTCAAGCCAATCTGCAAGATTGCAAGGACTGGGCTCGTCACTATGGGGTGCCGTTTGTAAAGTGGCTCACGCTGAAAATAACATCAACATTTTGCCACATTTAGCTTCAAACAATGTTTAAAAAAGTATTGTGAATTTTTTAACATCACCTTTTACCACATTTACAGCAATATTTGTTAACTTAGAAATATATTAAATAGTTAAATCTAAATATTAAATGTGGCACCTAAATGTTAAATGTTAAATCTAAATATTAAATCTAAATCTAAATGTTAAATCTAAATGCTAAATCTAAATCTAAATATTAAATCTAAATCTAAATGCTAAATCTAAATCTAAATGTTAAATCTAAATATTAAATATAAATATAAATGTTAAATCTAAATATTAAATCTAAATCTAAATGTTAAATCTAAATGCTAAATATAAATATAAATGTTAAATCTAAATGCTAAATATAAATATAAATGTTAAATCTAAATATTAAATCTAAATCTAAATGCTAAATCTAAATGTTAAATGTTAAATCTAAATGTTCTGGGTGAAGCTAAATATTTAGCTAATATGCAAATTCACACTGCCGATCACCGGAAGTACCAAAATAAAAGCTCGAGATGGTCAGACTGTGTTTATAGAATCAAATAACGAATTAAAACCAACTTATCGGGGAAATGAACACTTGAACATACATTAGCGTGATAATAACTACCTAAAATAACAAGAAACATGTTTGGAGAAATTTTATTTGACGTGTACTTTGAGTTGTTAGTGTCCCTTCGGAGGGACTAACAACCTAAGCTAAGCTACCAACCGTTAGCTCTTAGCACCGTTAGCAGTGTCTGTAATGACTCATTAACTCTTAAATGGTCCGTGAAAAAAATATTTTTTCCAGCGGATGTCTTAGTTACAACATGATTGAGCCAGCAAAGCAGTTTTGTGTTGCGATGTGTGGTATTTATTCAGTTTTGGGAAATCACGATGTCTAGAAAGCATCAGTGGCTGCAGCAGAAGCAAAGCTAACATCAGGACGTCATCTGTTAAAAGCCTCCCATTGTCAGATACGACATGAAACTACTCCAGTTAGCTCAATCATGTTGTAACTAAGACATCCGCTGGAAAAAAATATTTTTTTTCACGGACTGTTTAGAGTTAATGAGTCATTACAGACACCACTAACGGGGCTAACAGCTAACAGTTAGCCCCGCTAATCTACGATAACCATGTTATTAATTTCAGAACGTGATAGTAATGTTTGTTCAATCATTGTGTTTATAGACTTTACAAACACCAGATTAGTCTAAACGGTGATATAGTGACATGAAAAATGTGAGATATGCATATATATACAGTACAGGCCAAAAGTTTGGACACACCTTCTCATTCAATGCGTTTTCTTTATTTTCATGACTATTTACATTATAGATTCTCACTGAAGGCATCAAAACTATGAATGAACACATGTGGAGTTATGTACTTAACAAAAAAAGGTGAAATAACTGAAAACATGTTTTATATTCTAGTTTCTTCAAAATAGCCACCCTTTGCTCTGATTACTGCTTTGCACACTCTTGGCATTCTCTCCATGAGCTTCAAGAGGTAGTCACCTGAAATGGTTTTCCAACAGTCTTGAAGGAATTCCCAGAGGTGTTTAGCACTTGTTGGCCCCTTTGCCTTCACTCTGCGGTCCAGCTCACCCCAAACCATCTCGATTGGGTTCAGGTCCGGTGACTGTGGAGGCCAGGTCATCTGCCGCAGCACTCCATCACTCTCCTTCTTGGTCAAATAGCCCTTACACAGCCTGGAGGTGTGTTTGGGGTCATTGTCCTGTTGAAAAATAAATGATCGTCCAACTAAACGCAAACCGGATGGGATGGCATGTCGCTGCAGGATGCTGTGGTAGCCATGCTGGTTCAGTGTGCCTTCAATTTTGAATAAATCCCCAACAGTGTCACCAGCAAAACACCCCCAAACCATCACACCTCCTCCTCCATGCTTCACAGTGGGAACCAGGCATGTGGAATCCATCCGTTCACCTTTTCTGCGTCTCACAAAGACACGGCGGTTGGAACCAAAGATCTCAAATTTGGACTCATCAGACCAAAGCACAGATTTCCACTGGTCTAATGTGCATTCCTTGTGTTTCTTGGCCCAAACAAATCTCTTCTGCTTGTTGCTTCTCCTTAGCAGTGGTTTCCTAGCAGCTATTTGACCATGAAGGCCTGATTGGCGCAGTCTCCTCTTAACAGTTGTTCTAGAGATGGGTCTGCTGCTAGAACTCTGTGTGGCATTCATCTGGTCTCTGATCTGAGCTGCTGTTAACTTGCGATTTCTGAGGCTGGTGACTCGGATGAACTTATCCTCAGAAGCAGAGGTGACTCTTGGTCTTCCTTTCCTGGGTCGGTCCTCATGTGTGCCAGTTTCGTTGTAGCGCTTGATGGTTTTTGCGACTCCACTTGGGGACACATTTAAAGTTTTTGCAATTTTCCGGACTGACTGACCTTCATTTCTTAAAGTAATGATGGCCACTCGTTTTTCTTTAGTTAGCTGATTGGTTCTTGCCATAATATGAATTTTAACAGTTGTCCAATAGGGCTGTCGGCTGTGTATTAACCTGACTTCTGCACAACACAACTGATGGTCCCAACCCCATTGATAAAGCAAGAAATTCCACTAATTAACCCTGATAAGGCACACCTGTGAAGTGGAAACCATTTCAGGTGACTACCTCTTGAAGCTCATGGAGAGAATGCCAAGAGTGTGCAAAGCAGTAATCAGAGCAAAGGGTGGCTATTTTGAAGAAACTAGAATATAAAACATGTTTTCAGTTATTTCACCTTTTTTTGTTAAGTACATAACTCCACGTGTTCATTCATAGTTTTGATGCCTTCAGTGAGAATCTACAATGTAAATAGTCATGAAAATAAAGAAAACGCATTGAATGAGAAGGTGTGTCCAAACTTTTGGCCTGTACTGTATGTAGCTAAACTCCGCTGGTTTTCTGCCCGGAAGTATTTGTAAACAACAAGGTGATTCCCTCCGAAGGGACACTAACAACTCAAAGTACACATCAAATAAAATTTCTCCAAACACGTTTCTTGTTATTTTAGGTAGTTATTATCACGCTAATGTATGTTCAAGTGTCCATTTCCCCCAATAAGTTGGTTTTAATTCGTTATTTGATTCTATAAACACGGTCTGACCATCTCGAGCTTTTATTTTGGTACTTCCGTTGACCGGCAGTGTGAATTTGCATATTAGCTAAATATTTAGTTTCACCCAGAACATTTAGATTTAACATTTAACATTTAGATTTAGATTTAGCATTTAGATTTAACATTTAGATTTAGATTTAATATTTAGATTTAACATTTAGATTTCGATTTCGATTTAATATTTAGATTTAACATTTAGATTTAGATTTATATTTAGCATTTAAATTTAACATTTAGATTTATATTTAATATTTAGATTTAACATTTAGATTTAGATTTAGATTTAATATTTAGATTTAACATTTAACATTTAGGTGCCACATTTAATATTTAGATTTAACTATTTAATATATTTCTAAGGTAACAAATATTGTTGTAAATGTGGTAAAAGGTGACGTTAAAAAATTCACAACACTTTTTTAAACATTGTTTGAAGCTAAATGTGGCAAAATGTTGATGTTATTTTGAGCGTGAGCCACTTTACAAACAGCACCCCATACATCACTGCTTATTTATTACAGATCTGTTTCTGCAAAAAGCAGATTCGTATTTATTTAAAATCCATTATTTTTTTATAGATATGTTTTTATTTTTGGGCTTATCTTGAAATGCTTAGATGCATCAACAAAAACAGTTAAGTAACGGGACAACTTAACATGTACAGGTGAAAAATAAGTAAAATAATAGTAAAAGACTACCGGTTGTACAGAGTGCTTAGGAGTGCTATGCATTAGATCTCAAGCAAAGCCCATGAGAAATTAGCTAGGTAAGTTACTCATCCTCCCGCGACCTTGTCTTGATAAGCAAGAAATTGGTCCCAGATTGCAGAGAATTTTTTTAATTGAATTGCTTCTCAAGAACCTCAGTCTCTCCATCCGTATGACTCAAATCATGTCAGCCATCCATCTGTGGAGGAACGGAATAGAGAGGGTGATTTCCAGTCCCTCGAAATGAGTCTTTTAGTAAAAGTCATCCCCAGCGGCATCAAAGGCTGTTGCATGTCTGTAGGAAAGCACAGAGCGGACTGTGAGGAACCGAAGATGGCGAGTCCAGCGTCCAATTGGATGGTGCTTTTACGGGCCTTTGAGTACCAGTAAAATATTCTGGGCCAGAATCCAGTAAATGAAGGGCAGAGCCATAAAGTGTGAGACAGTGTTCCCTTTGATTCTTGACATGTGTCACACAGTGGTGAGACAGAAGGGTAAATCTTGTGCAGTCGGGATAAAGAATAAGGAATAGGATGGACAGCTTTGAACTGGATCAGCTGGTGTCTGCTGTTAGCAGAGCAGGACTGCGTTATGATTCAGATTAATTTCCGATCCCTTTATTTCAAAATTATATCCCAGATGTTAGCCAGCTGTACCTCAGCTGTATTGCCTCCCTGTGGCCCCTTTAAACAGTGATATAAAACAGAGTGGAGCAGAGCATTGTAAGCGAGCGACACAGGGGCCTGCAGTGTCTGCTGAAATGACAGTCAGCAATGTACTGAGGGTGTTCTGGGCTTCAGACTTAACCATGTGGCTGTTTTAGCTTAATTTTCCACATGCATGGTGCCTCTATTTTGCTCTTAATGGGGACAGAAGATGCCTAAATCTTATCAACACCCTCCTGCACTGTCCACTCTGACAGTCTATTCTCCAACAACATTAAATGGATAATGAGCAACCAGTCATGTCAACATTAATTCAACTGTGATTCAGGTTTTTAATATTCATGAATTGTAATTTCATAGTTGTACTGGATGAATGTGCTGGCATTTATATGTTGATGTGTGCTTGTAGATCTGTTTGTGTAATTGTTAGTGCGATAGAGACTATGTAATGATGTTGCATGTAAATTATGTTTTTAGCATCTGGTGATTGTTCTGAGTTTACCTGCCCAGGGACTGCAGATGGAAATTAGCTAATAGCTAAATCTGGCGCAAATCATCTCCTCTCAATTTTGAGATTGTTTTTTGTATGTGTTGTGAGTGTGTGTGTATGGTCCTTGTTTAATAGAGACTAATAGTAATACAAAACATCATTGGACAATGTACAATATTTAGAGGGAAATTATGTTAAGTGTTAAGCAGTCTAGATTTTCTTAATGCAGTGAATCAGCTTTTGAATGAATGAATGAATTCTTACATTTCTTTTTTTTAACTCATATACAGTATTATTTCAACAAATTCCCAAATTTATTTACTAATGTACAACTATCCCCAATCTATTTATCACCCAATTAAATAAATAAAGGTAATATACCCAGTTATTGACAGTCCAAGTACCACCCAGTGTTAAAAAATGAATATGCATTCCCCCAACACAACCTTTCATCTCATCTATATTTCTGACAAAAATATCTTTTTTGTATATTTTTTTAAATTAATCTACATTTGTGCTTTGTTTCAACTCATCATGCAGCCCATTCCACAAGTCCAGCCCAAACACTGGAATACAGACTCTTTTTAGTTGTATGAACACAAAATTTTTTTAAAAGTTTTTTCTTTCTTATTTCTTTTAAAATGAAAATGAAGTAATTTTGATTAATTAGAATGTTATATGTATATATATATATATATATATATATACATACATATATGCTATATAAAAAAAAATTCATAAATGTAATAATTGCTTTAATAAGAGCCTAGTGTTCACTTTGCAACTGTAATATGCAGGAAAATAACATGTTGATCAGACCCAGTATTAGTGGACACTGGACAATAAACAACTTAGATCAGTATCTGGGGCAAAAGAAACATAATGGAGACGTCTCTGCTTTTGAGTATCCTTTTCTTTTCCTTTGGCTGCCTGCCTCTTTACACAGTATCAATGCATTAGTTCATGCAGAGAAAATTACACATTCGATTTGCAAAGTGGAAGAATACAAAGGAGGTAAACAATACAGCAGTAATTTCTGCATTGTGTTCAAATGGCGCTGACATGGAAGAGAGTAGGGAATCATTACCCTATTTTTGTGAAACTGACTGACAGCCACATTGCGTGATTACACTCAGTTGTTTTACCAATCTCTTTGTATAATTCATTTGTACTTTTGTTCGTTTTTCTTTTACAGGTTTTGTGAGAAGGAGGGGGGGTGAGAAAGGTTAAACATTTACACAAAGAAAGGGAATGAAAAGAAAAGGCAGATAAAAGGAAAGGAAGAAAGAGACTCTACGCTGTGCCTTAATTGCAATATTGCACAAGTGTAATTGTGTTAACAAAGCAATTAATATGAATGTGAAAACATTGGACTGGAATTAAAGGCATTTTTCCAAAAATGAAACCAAACTACTTGAGTGAAATTAGGCAGACGAAAGTCAAGGCTAGGCTGTATATTTTCATTTTTCTTTTTCAAAGTATGTTTTTGTCTTGTTTCACTGTAGTCATAGCAACCTGTGTCGTCAGGAAGAAGAGAGGAGCAATTTTAATCGCCTTCTCAATTAAGCTTTTTTCATTTAAGCTTTATTAACCTTTCAGTACTCACATGAGACTATGTGAGTTTGCAGACGCACATGCACAGGTTCCTTTTTTTATAAATGATCATATCACTGCCATCATTGAGAGTGAGTGAGAGTAGATGGTCTCTTATTTCTACTCGCAGTCTGACAGCAGAGACACGCGCTCCCATTATGAAATCGCTAATGATAGTCTGAGATATCCGCACAGAAACGCACATAAAGATGACTCATCGGCTGCCGTGAAGAGTCTTACCTTTGTAGATCTAAAGTTGGCTGCATGGAGTCATTTTTAGCTCAGCGTGACAAAGGAACTTAATGCAGACCTGAGAGAACACACTGGCAGCATCCTCCCCCGTCTCTGTGTATCTCTCCCGATCTCCCTCTCTCTCCTTCTCTGTCTCTCAAGTGATGCAATAAGGGATCTGGCAGACCGATGCAAGTTATTCAGAGTACAGGTCCAGGACTTGGTGTGTGTGTATGTATCTTCACTTACCTACCTATCCAACAGTGGACTTGAGCGTGTAGCATTGACATTACCGATCCGTCGTCAGTGCAAATATAACATGCATATCACTGTCACTGAACGTCTCGCTGAACCTCGTTCGAAGTCTCAAACTCTATATGGAAAAAAGGGAAAGAATAGTTGAATATTCGTATTAAAAAGTCACGTCTGATTTGACTGACCCAACTTTGAGGTGGGTACAGCCCTAGTTGTTACACACTGACAACCAGTAATGAAATTACTGTAATCACTTACAGTTACTGAGAAAAATATATTTGATTAAATTACTAGGGCTGTCAAAATAACGCATTCATTTCGATTAATTAATCACAGAAGAAAAAAAAATCTTAAAAAAATGAATGATGATTAATCACACTCCGTGGTGCCTTTTAACCTCAACGCAAAACATTTAGCAGCAAACCTGGGTATCTGAACTAGCACAGCCTCTGATACTAGTGCTAGCAGCCAGCTTTGTCGAGCCACACTTGACCAGACGTTCAGATGCAAACTGAGTAAGTTTACCTGTGACCAATTAACTAACTTAATGCAAAATGGATTGTAATGGACTGCAGACCAGTTTTGGTGGTAGAGGACAGGGGAACAATTGTGTTTAAAATCAGATTTACTACCACACATTTGCCAAAATTGATTTTAATTTTAAATTTTTTTAAATTTTCACAGCAAAAATCGATGTATGCGATTAATTTAGATTAATTAATCACAGAGTATGTAATTAATGAGATTAATTTTTAATATTTTGACAGCCCTGTAAATTACATTTACTAATCCAAATGGTTCTTATTACAAATGGGTTACATTTGACTATATTCTTTTCAGTAAAATGTTCAGAGAAGAACATTCACTCCTTCTTTTGACATAGCGTATTTCAGGACATATTTCAGCGTTATTGCCACATTCAATAGAAAAGTAATCAAAGAGTAATCAAATGTAATAAATTACAATACTTTGATAAGGTAATAAAATAGTTATATTACTTATTATATTTTTAACAGGGTGACTTGTAATCTGTTACCTATTACATTTCAGAAGTAACCTTCCCGTCTCTGCTCACAACAAATATTCGTGAAGGAATGGGTACGGACAGTTCCACTGTAGTATATGAAGGTCCCCACTTTGATAGGTAGACGTCAGTGAAGGATGCATTTCCCCTCTTGGCAAACTCTTTTATTAAAAGGATAATTTGCGGAAGTATTATGTGCCAAAACCACAAAAGAAAATCTTCTATTCTATTTTTGTTTTTTCAAAATGACCAGAAACAGTGGTCCTCACTTGGTCAGTGTGGACTCATAGTCCACTGTTGGTAATAGAGGAAGGTAAGCGTGTGTGTGTGTTTGTGTGTGCAATTGAAAAAGGCTCATTTGAGGAAGTGTACAAACCTAAACACGGTGACATCTTTTGCTGTGGTGCTTTAAACTTTTGTCCACATATTGTCATAATATGCAGCTTCCTTGGAACACTATACATGGAGCAGAAATGTTGGTTTTATGAAATTGCTTCAGTTGTCCGTAAAATTGATGTTCGTATACTCAAAGATAGAGCGGATGAGTCTTGATGATATATATAGAGACTTCAAGAGCTCAAGAAAGATTGCAGCTACAAGTAGTATATTCTATAATGTGCCATCTTACACACACTGAAAAAGTCAATTTTGGCTCTATGGCGAAACACTCGTAATATATTGCACGGGGACTAGAGGCGACACTGTAGGAAGTCGACACACACACAGAGGGAGAGAGAGTAAGGGAATAAGCGAGCAGAGATAATAGCTGAGCCAGTGACAGTCAGATAGACGCAGTAATTAATTTCAGCTCTCTCCTCTCTCTCTCAACTTCCATTCCCTGTAGACGGGGCCTATTGTTGTCCACTAATACAGTTATTAATGGAGGCCAGCACATAGGCCACCACAGTCAATCAAACATTATTTTTTATGTGAAGTTCTCCACCTACACAGAATGGACTATCTTGGGACTGTCTGTGTGAGAGAGGAAAAAAAAGGAGTGTGTTTTTTATACATGCGTGTATAAAAAGAGCTGAATATGACAGAGTCAGCCTCACTGCCAGTTTGTCACCGTGCCAACATGTGGCACTGCAACACTGTTTCATAAACCAGCATGATTTAGGTATATTTATATTCTCGGGAGTACAGTAACCTATCTCTTGAATTCTTAGCCCCCACATTTTCAAAAGCATGAGCCATGAGTGATTGTAATATAACAGTATGAGTCAGAAATGTGTGTTTGCATAAGAGATCTAAGTATAGTCCTATAAGCGCTGTTGTAGAAATGTGTTATGAAAATAGGCTTGTGTGGGGATTGAAGAGGAGTGACCTTGTTTCACTTTTTTTGGGGGGGGATGTATCTGCTGATGTAATACAGTTATTTTGGCTGTTATGAATGTGTTGCAGGCACAACCATCTAATTCATTGTGAAATACAGTGCCCTGCCAAGAAACACAGAAATCATTTTTAAAGTAGTTTCCCTTTTTTTCTGTCAGTAGTTTCCTTTTTCTGCCAGATTGGTTTTCCCAGAAACCAAGCTGGCAGATGAGATTCAAGCAAGGAGGGATCATTTAAGTAGCAGAAAAAGCCCTGACTGATTCAGTCTAAATTGCTTTAAACCTAATAATACCCAGAGCACAAAGCAAATGCTTAAATCTTAAATTGTTTCAACAAGGTATTGAACAGCCTAATTGAGGTGATATATCAAATGTAATTGCACCGCTCTCAGTGCTCAAGGCTTTGATAGTAAAATTATGTGTTACTTCGCTAATGAGGATTTTGGAGTCATATTATTGAGGAGCTTTTTTTCCAAAAGAGAGGAGTGTTTAGCCCTAAAGGCCAACAAAGTCTGAGAGGAGGATTTGTTCTGGTTTATTTGTACATCATCTCTGACACAGAGAATGTCTTTGAGACTTTTATTTTTCTTTCATTTTGTGGGGGAATTTCAGAAATGAAGGCTTTGTTAATGTGAAATCTACGTGTGTGGATGAATATGCACATGTGTGACTGTGTTTGTGAGCACATAAAGTATAAAAGCATACCTGCGTGTGCACACAGACATTTTTATAACCCTTACAATGGTGTATGCATTTCCCTGCGTGTTCTCTGTCCTCGCATGTCCGCATGTGCACATGTTTGCACCTGCGTGCAATACCTGGTCTGCCGGCCTGCGTCCCGTGTGTATGTGTTCGTGTGTATGTCTGTGCGTGTGTGTGTATGTGTTCCAGGAGAGCCAATGGCTGGACAGCGTTTCTCTCCTCATCAAGGATACACTGGAGGGGGAGATGCTGATGATCGACAACCTCTCCGGTTCTGTCTTCCACCACTATTCCTCTCCTCCACCCATCTGCAAAGATTGCAAGGGCCACCCACAAGAGGTACCAGCATGAACACACATGAATACACACATATATGCCACACACACTCATACACCTGATGGGAGCAGCAGCCCCGGCTATTTAAGTGTGGTTTAAATTTACAAGCAAACAGAACCACAAGCATCCATTTTTTTCTGGATACATATTTTTACTATCCACAGTACCATAAATAGATAAATACATTTTAAAAATGATGGTTTTCAGGGACACTAAGCTTTATTGGATCAAGTGGAGGCCCATATTTATCTAACATGTCAGAATCACTCCCATAAGTCACACAGAATATGTCGCTAGTATTAAAAACTACTCCCACCTCAGAATATAAAACCTATTTCTAAAGAAACCACCCCAGCTTTGCCAATTTAGCGACCATATTTCCAGACTTGCCCACTTTTATGACCCCTTTAGCAATGTTATTTCAAAAAAATAAGCCCAGCAGAAAATCTTGTGACATTTCAGGCAAACATTACACTTTCCCTTGAATGGAGTTGCAGCGTAATCTTCGGTCCTCCTTGCTCGTGGTTGCTTCATTTCTTTGGCTTGACAGCTGCGTTTAGAGAGCAGTACGTTCAGTTGACCACACTGAAATACAAACTGATTGCAGAGTATCTGTTGTGCATTTGAAAATGCAGTGGTTTGGTTGTTGTGTTCGTTTCCTACAGCAGACCCAGACTCGCCAAATGTTGTTTCATTATCATGTTTAGTGGTGTGAGGAAGAACCAGGTCAGCTTTGAAGCCCTGAAATGTATTAATTTAGTCAGAGATGTGAGGGAGCCAAATCAGCTGTTATACCCGCAGACTCTTGTTGTCAATTACATGTAAATTTTAAGATTTTGTTTTAGGCGAAGAGGGTGCAGTTTTGTAGATGGAGCAATTACTAGAAGAAAATGCTACATTTCTATGTGCATAGTCATTGTCCAGCTGCTGTAGAGCTGTCACCTACTGGTCAGTTGATCAATAGACTCTTGCTGGTGTTACTTAGATAGGATTGTGTGTCCCCACTGAAGTGTTTCTTTACTTAGCTGATAACAGCGTTTGTTCATTACTGGTATTTGTCCTCTATGACGGTTGGTCTTTGTGGTATTTGTGCCGCCCCTTCTCCACAGTGACTGGACGGCTGGTGACGTCGATGAGCAACCGTTCTACTAAAAGTTAAACATTTTTCAACTCTTATTTTTAATCAGAAAACAGATGAATAATCACAGTGTCAGATTTATCAGTATGGATTTATTTTACTGAATCTCAAAGAAGGTGGCGGCTGTGGCTCAGGGGTAGAGCGGGTTATCCACTAATCGGAAGATGAATGGTTCGATGCCTGGCTCCTCCAGTCTGTATGTCAAAGTATCTCTGGGCAAGAAACTGAACCCCAAATTGCTCTCGTTGGCTGTTCCATAGGTGTGTAAGTGCGGGTGAATGGTTAGTGAGTAGCAGGTGGCACCTTGTATGGTAGCCAGTGTGTGAATGTGTGTGAATGGGCTTTGAGTGGTCAGAAGACTAGGAAAGCGCTATACAAACGCAGTCCATTTACTATTTACAATGCAGGCCAAGGCTGAATTATGAAGCTTCTGAAAGGAATACAATCACACTGTAGCCCTTGTTGGAGAGACAGGATGGCTAACATTAGCTTCTGGGCTACAACTAATAAGTCTCTCTCTTGCGTGCAGCATTAAAGAGATTTTTAATGGTAGTAACATGTTGTGTATGATGTCATCAGCCCCAAAGTCTGCGGTGTCCAATGTGTACGATTTTTCTCATCAGTCCCGTTCAGAATTTAATGGTGAGATGGACTCATGCATGCAGCTCAGGTGGAAAAGCGTTACAGCGCGCAGTTTATTTTCGGATAGTATTACATTGGAGATCGCTTTTATTTTTCACTTGAGGCACTCCACTTGCCTGGACACAGAGTTTACTTACCCTGAGCAAGTCCTTATATTGAGCTTTGGTGGACACACGACACGACCAGGTAGAGTGCAATCAGTGCACTGTGGCAATTTTAGCTGGACACTTTGTTAACAGGTTAGGGCAGCTCTGCAGCGTCTCTCAATCCTGGTGGAGACAGAATAAAATTAATTTTTGAAATACTTTTACTCCTTTGCCTAAAAGTAGGAACAAATACGGATCTTTTTTTTGGGGGGGGGGGGGCTTTTTAGCCTTTAATTGACAGACAAGCGTGAAGGGGGGAGAGAGAGAGAGAGAGAGAGAGAGGGAGTGACATGCAGCAAAGGGCCACAGGCTGGAGTCGAACCCGGGCCGCTGTGGCAACAGCCTTGTACATGGGGCACCTGCTCTACCACTAAGCCACCGGCGCCCCCAAATACGGATCATTCTGAGAAATTTGGGTACATGGGGAGTGATTTCTTGGCCTGAGATGGTTGGTAAAAATGGCCCCTGGTGCTGGATGAAAATAAACTTGAGGGACATTTTGACATAAATTCACACTAGATGCAAGCACATGTATAAAAAATATACACATAACCGTATATGCCAGCATATAGCATACATGCACACACTTGGTGTTTCAATGTCCAGTGTGTGGTCTGAAAAAACATATTTCTGCTTGCATCAGCTGTGTTCCAAAACTTGCCAAAACCAAACTTTGCAAAACCAGTGAACAGTAAAACTCAGTGGTCCTGAACAACCCCCCACCCCACCCCCCCCCCCACACACACACACACACACGCATATACATAACACACATATTCATGCACACACATACATAACCATGATGTTTGGGAGCAGATTACGTGCATGCAGATTTGCACCAGGGACACAAACAGGAACATGCATTTGCACGTGTTATCATGGACACACAGACTCACACTGGGCTTCATTCATCACACAGATTCAATGGAAAGTTCATGCTGTATAAAGCCTGTCAACTATTGTATGTGCTGTTGTGTTACAGTATTACAGGGTATTATATCCTCCTAATTAACACACTATCACACAAGATGGTATCAGCTTTCCATACAGTATGTTCAGAGATGTGGATTAATGAGGCCCATTGCATGCATACACACATGCAGCTATTCCCGATATGCATGCATGCTCGCACGTATTTTTGGGTATTTTGTACGCAGGAGATATTGCATAAAGCAAACTCACAAACATACTGTCCTGTGCCAGTGTTGTCCATCACAATGACAAAGTGCAGCGGGTCAGCTCAGAAGAAGCAATAACTGGGCTCTACACCTCCTCACCTGTCAGTCCTGCTTTCTGCCTGTCTGCAGACGCTGTCAAACCATCAATCTTCCCTCCCTCTTTTACATGCTTCCTCTTTCCATCAGCCCCTCCATTCCTCTGGCTACCCCGCTGTCTCTCTGTGATGTACTGTATCTGATCCTGTGCTGTTCTCCTTTTATTTCCCATGTTCTTCAGCCATCACACTCGCATATTGTTTGTTTGTGTGTGACAGAGCCGGTGTGGGTGTGCACCATTTTCAGACGGATGAGTCTTTCACCGCTGTGAGTTATGTACAATGATATTGCATTTAAGGGGACAGGAAGGCACAGCGGGACACCTGGGTGCAGTGTGTGTGACAGTGGAAATAGTCATCAAGTAACCGCCTAATAAGGACTTGAGAGAGAATGACTACGGAGCCTGCAGGGAGCAGTTCAGTGGAGCAGTGAAGGCCTTTGCCATTTATTCAGTTGCGAGCATAAACAGGCGCTTCTCAAGCGTACATGGCCGGCCTACAGCATCATTTCTCTGACACTATTTTTGGAAGGGTGCCATCTTGAAAAGGCGGCATCAGAGTTTTGGAAGCTAGTTTGAAAGTGCATCTGAAATCTACCTGATCAGGTGGAAGGCTGAATCATATCTGTAGACATCAGCTGGTCCTAAAAGGCATTTGTCAGGCACAAAAATGATGATATTGCATGATGTGTGGACTCTTATGCGAGGTAGTACATTGGCATATTTCAACAAATTCAAAGTGGATCGAGGGCAGAAGTTAGACATATTTCTACTGTTTTTTGTGCTGAGTGGATGTTGTATAATTTGATGGAAAATAAATGATTATGTTGATGCAACTATGACACAAGCATTGAAATACTTACCCAATTACTTAAAGGTCCAGTGTGTGGGATTTAGGGGATTTATTGGCAGACATGTAATATAATATCATAAGTATGTTTTCTTTAATGTATTATCACCCAAAAATAAGAATGTGTGTGGGAGCAGGTCCTCGTCCCTGAAGTCCAACATGTTGCACCACCATGTTTCTACAGTAGCCCAGAATGGACAAACCAAACACTGGCACAAGATAGGGCCATTCGTGTTTTTCACGTTAGCCACCGTTAGCAGCCCCTCGTGCGACAAGCAGAACAGTGTTGAAAAAGAAAAATGATTTTTAACATGAAACTGATTGAAACATGAAATTTATTCATTGTTTTCACCAGCTGAAATCCAGGTCCATTTGTTTTAAGGGTGCTTTCAGGCCTAGAGTTCACTTGCTTTTAGTCAAACCATACAGTTTGAAAACGAGGCGCGGCTCCAACTAGAAAACAATGTTTTGATGCATTGGATGTGCTGAATGTGCATATTAAAGTGATAGTTCAGGTTTTTGGACATGAAGTTGTGTGAAACGCTGACCATCTGTAGCTCTGATGTGACAGTGTCACTACTGTCAACGAGCCTCCTGCTCTGAGAAATGGCCCGTAGCTTACCGGAGAAAAAGTAGTTCTGAAGATGTACAGGGGACACGTAACCAAAAGCTTTTAAGCTACAAAAAAGTATGCATGTGTTTTGTTAGACTATTTCAATCATTTTAAAACATCCCCACATTACGTCAGACCTTGCCATCAATTTGACAGTTCATCACCACGCCGTGCAGGTGCGCAGGATAGCAACGGCTAACGCAAACTTCATCGGCTGTTTCCAACAGAGAACCAGTAGGCTATTATTAGTGAGGAAGAAGATGTACTAGCCTTATATATATCTACTACTACAGCGCGAACACCGGCTCAGGCTCACGACACACTCTCGTCAGCTGCTGTAGGTAAACAGAGGAATACCAAAATGGTGCGAACTTGTGATTTCCCCAGCTGTGGGAATAAAAACATCACCGGCTCCCAATTCCATCGGTTTCCTGTTACAGATGTAACCCTCTGCGGATAATTCGGCTCCCAGTTAAAACCTCCTGAACAATGAACACTGAAGGAACCCTAACAGGGAGTTAACGTTTGACACATGGTAAAAGTTCAGCTGGTTGCAATGTGCTATCCTCACCACTAGATGCCACTAAATCCTACACACTGCTCCTTTAAATCATCTGTGTGTGTGTGTGTGAATTTCAACATTTCTGATTTTGGTGACTATGGGGTGGTAATGTGAAAAATGATGCCTGTGGTCGACATGGAGAAGGAGCAGGAGGTTTGTCTGCTTGTGCAAATGTGTGTTGTGGGAAATAATCATCTGGCTGCTGGTGCACCTGTTTGCTATGTTTAGCATAAATTATTGCATATGCTTACCAAGTCCCACTAGCATGAGTCATGTGGCCATGACATATTAGTCATGCTTATTTTGCTGCTCAGTCACACAATCTTCTCTTTTCATTTCCTCTCAGCGGTGCTAAAAAAAACACAAGTGCTTTACCTCTTCGCTCTCTGCAGCGGACACTTTGAATTGGTTCTCGCTTCTATCTTGCTGGTGAAGCTTTCAATAACTCAGCAGCTACACATGGAAGCAACTGTGTAGCAGCTCCTCCTGTACCCATTGTGTCTTTTTCATTGTCCCTGGAGGCACAGCCAAGAATACAGGAAGAGAAAGGCCGTAGTTTCCATTACCTGCCGGTAAATGTACCATCAGAGGACTAGCAGGGACCTTTTGAAGCTATTTAAACCCCGACTCTGAGACACAGAGCAAATCAGCAGATATGGTATTGTCACATAGTTGCCATAGTTAGGGTTGATCTACAGAGATAAAATTGAAAAACTGCAAAGTGGTGCTTTAAATTAATGAGTTGCATTACTGTGCTTCTGCCTTGCTTCCTTGCCTTGCCTTGCCTCATCCCACCCCCCTCTCCTTCTCTTTCTTTCTCCCCTTCTCTCCCTCCTCGGGCAATGGTAGTTTACTGCTGCATATCAACCATGAATCTTTCTCTACGAACCTCTTTGTCTTTCTCACCTCCGGGTACGTCTTAATATATCGCTAACAGGCCTCACTTCATTGGATTTCACTGGGCTTTTTTTAAGTACCCTTTTTAATGCTTCTCTCTGGCTATTTATTGCTCCGTCTCTTTAAAGAAACACTGCTTGAGTGCATCGTAGCACCCCCAGAACCCTGAAATTCCACTCCAGCTCACTGTTTGCAGTATGTTTTGATATTGTGCACAAACAAAAGTGCTGCGAGGGAGAAGGGTAGAGAAGAGTGTCACCCGAGAAGCTTGAGCTCACAGGAGGCTCATGCTGCAATCATTTCAATCCAGTTCAGTAGCCATATGGGCTGAGTTACCTGCAGTCCCGATGAAACAAACGTAGCTGGAACCAGTGTTGGAACAAATGAGAGCGAGAGAGAGGTAGTAACAGTTGGAGCAATTGTTGTCACTTCACAATTATTTTGTGTTTGGTAATGTTGTGTCTTCAGGATTGCTGAACGGGTACGACAAGGACTATTAGACATCAGTACACACTGCGGCAAGGTTTTAATGTACAATTGTGTTTGGAAACATACTCAGTTGGCTATAGGGGCAGAATTATGAGGTTCTGGTGCAGCTACACCACCACACCTGATGGAGAAATACATGCAGATACTGC
Organism: Epinephelus lanceolatus; assembly: GCF_041903045.1. Lineage (NCBI taxonomy): Eukaryota > Metazoa > Chordata > Actinopteri > Perciformes > Serranidae > Epinephelus > Epinephelus lanceolatus. The sequence continues at coordinate 28,717,737 of NC_135751.1, read as the reverse complement.
AGATGCACACCCGGAATCATGCAAACATCTGTTTTATACGCACTGCCTGCCTCTCATTCAGCCTCCCTCTTCACATATATTGTTCAATGAATGATAACAAAGCACTGTTATTACTTCTTGAAATCTCTCACCCTGCTCTCTTTACAGACAGGTGCCACGGCATTATGGCCACTTTGAATTGTCAGCATCTGGTGAAGCATATCGAAACTTGGCGGAGGTTTTACCGATCTTGTCTGTGTAGCTCATATGGGCCTATAGGAGACACTGTATAAGCAAAGGAATCATGGGAGACATCTTCAAAGCATTGTTGTTCGTCGTTTATAAATGTAATATTTGTGTGCACAAAGATGAAAGGTACTGAGGTCAGTCATGGTTGTTGTGAACCCTAGAATAAATCATGCATTATTTTTAGCTCTGGTGAGACCATGCGCAATTAAAGGGTAACTTCTGTATTTTTCAATCTGGACCCTATTTTCCCATGTTTTTGTGTCTAAGTGACAAATGGAGACAGCAGTTTTTTAAATTGGTCCAGTATTGGGCAGGAATGCTTCAGCTGGCTGCAGCGAAACAGGCTGCAATATAAACACTTGGGGCATTTGTGCAGCGTCAGTGTACATTCACTAAAAGTGTTTGTTTTTGGCACTGACAGGCTCAAATTATTGTTCTAAGTGTCTGACAGCATCATGGAAAGGATCCATACAAAGATAGACCTTTAGTTAGAGTGAGAACCTTTTTGAAACCAGAAGCAGCCTCGAAATCGCCATCGGAAAACCCACCGGACTCCATTGAAATAAACAGTAATTTAAGTGTGTATAGAGCCGGCATGTTTTCACATCTAACTGGGTGTATGAAGGGTTTATGGCAACCAAACCAGAGTTGGTGATTGTTGGAAGAATGGAAAGATGAGCCAAGATGTTTTCGTGAGTTTTAGTTTGTTTCTGTCGACTTTGAATGACGTGTTTTACAAAGATAAAATTACTGTTTATTTAAATGGAATCTGGTGGGTTTAGGGATAGAGATTTCATGGCTGTTTCTGGTTAAACAAAAAGGATCTTACTCTAACATAAAGGTCTGTTGCTGTAGGGTCCTTTCCATAGTGTTGATGAACACTTAGAATAACAGTCTGAATCTGTCAGTAGCAAAAACAAGCACATTCAGTGGACGTAAATTGATGGTGCACAATTGCCCATATATTGCAGCCCTTTTCGCCACTGCAGGCTGCTCAGTACTGGACCAATTAAAAAATCTGCTGTCTCCATTTGTCACTTTAGACACAAAAAACATAGGAAAGTAGAGTCCAGGTTGAGAAATATGGACATTACCCTTTAATTCAATCTAGGAAGTCTGAAACATTTGCTGTTTCTATTTCCTGTTTTAAGACATAAATAACAGAGGTACATTTTTGCAGCAGATCAGGATGGCAGAGATTGAGCAGGCATCGCTGAAGTCAGAGCAACTGTCAGACAAGTCCTCATCCCCTGCCCTGCCAGATGACCTCAGCCTGGATGAACATACCGCCTACCAGCTGCTAGCGCGAGAAGGCAAGGTGGGTATGAGGTGGGGAAGAGGTGAGGTGGGGAGGTTAGATAAGGATCATCTCTTCTCACACTAAAAATAAAAAATATATCTCTTTAAAGGCTTGAAAAATATGAAATACAAGTGTGCAGTACTTTGATCAGTGGTTATAATGTGCAGTTTACATATATGTTCTTGTATTGCTTCACCCAGTAATTGTTCTTTATGTTGCTCGGATTAAAATCCTGATAAAATGATGATCATCCCAGTAATCATGGATGGTTTACTAAACGGGCCAACCAGCACAGACCCAGGGGGCCCAAAATGTCAGAGGCCCCCTCTGGCCTTCACCTGCAAAATGTCACTCGTAAAGACATGACCAGAGAGAAACTCAAAATGACCACAAAGGGACATCAGACAACTACAAAGAGAAACAAAACAACTACAAAAAGACACAAAGCGTCAACTAAGAGATGCAAAACAGCTGCAAAGAGACATAAAGAGACTCATGACATCTACAAAGAGACACGAAACAACAACAAAAAGAGGGTAAACAACAATAAAGTCTGTTTGTTTTGCTCCTATGTAGTAGAGGTGGTGAGGCCTTCTTGCCCAGGGGCCCATTGTCTCATAATACGCCCATGCCAGTAATGACTAGCATATAGTGAATAGTGAGTGTGTGACAATAGCCCCGTTTCCACTGAGCATTACGGTTCAGTTCAGTTTGGTGCACTTTTTTTTTTGTTTCCAGTGTCAAAAGTTGTGGATGGTACCTGTACCATCTCCATGTTTGGTCCCCCCTCTGTTGGGGTACCGAGCACACAGATCTGGTACTAAAATGTGGAGCTGTGAACACTGCAGTCCATTGATTGGTTAACGCAGCAGTTGGAGTAAGAGAAAAAATAACTTAATTCACAAGGCCAACTGCAGTTCACAAGCAGCAGCTAGTAGGGGGCCCCATTAGGGGGGATTCCAACGTGTTGTCGTCGTTGCAGTGTCTATAGGGGTTCCATCATATTGTCATTGATATGGACCAATGTCAGCCGTCTCTGGGGGTCCCCTTCCAGTTCGGGGCCCTAGGCAATTGCCTAGTTTGCCTGTCCGGTTGTGACGGCCCTGATGACATGCACTTTTAGTAATGAGTGGATTGTCGAAAGTTCATATTAATTTCGACCAGGTTATGCGAACTGCATATATCCCAATCCTCACTTAAAAAAAGCGTCATGGAGCTTCATGCCTGTGGGCTCCAGCAACACTAAACCCCTGAGCTTGCCTGAGAAGGACTAAATGCACAACCCGCTATTTTTAAATATCCCATGGAGAGAGACTCTCACTGCAGCCTGTTTTATTTTGTTCTGAAAATGTTGGCGTTCTGTGGACGATAAACGAGGCGCTGACTTCCATCTGTGTCACAGATAAAGGAGGAAATACATTGAGTGCTGGACGGAGCAGTGTGACAACAACCCCGCCCACATGAAAGAGTACTGTTTGCGGTGGAAACGCTAGGGTCTGGGTACCATGTCTGAAGGGTTACTGTTGGTTCCAAAGGTACCATACTGAAAGTGTTTGGTGGAAACAGGGCTATAGAGCCAGGGAGTGAGCCCCTGCTTTAATGTCAGTGCCAGAGCAGCCTGGTTGGACTGTAAACCTGTTTCCCATCTTTGCACTGAATATTGAAGCCAAAGCAGCTCCAGCTTCATGTTGTATAACTTTGTTTGTTAAAAAAAAAAACTTTCAACAAAGAGAAAGATGCAGTGACCACTATAAAACCAACTGCACCAATAATTCAGAGCAGTTAACTTGTAGTAGCCCACTCCTTTGTACTTGACATGTACAGTGTACCGGCACTTTGTCCTGCTCCCCCAAGAGAATCAGCACAAACAATGGCACAGGCTCACTGATGATTTTTTATTTTCATTCCAGGAAGCACAAAACAAATGACCATTATAAAATCCTTTTCATGGCGATGCTGTAGGCTCTCTTGTGAATTACAGATATAAACCTTAGGTTCCAAAGGCCCCTTTATCTCTTTCTCTCTGTGTATCAGCGGTAACTATCTTGTCTTTGAAGAACCCACAGTCTCCTCTCATGAATAAAACTCGGCTCTCCCTCGTTGCTTTCCTGGGTGGCTCTCACGCCTCCCTCTCCTGCACCCCACTCTCCCCCTTTCAACTTTATCTTTCATGCCTCTCCTTTCTCACTGTTGCCCCTCTGGTAATTGCACACCTTCTGTGCACCTCCCCCCTCAAGCCCCTCTATCTCCATCCCTTATCATCCGTTCCTTCCTAGATATACTCCACTGTAATGGGGTAATGCTCCTTGGTTCTGGATAGCCAGATAAGCCTGCAATCGCCAAGCATGGCTGTGAACCACTGCTCATTAGAGAAGGGGAGGAGAGAGGGGAAAAGAAAGAGAAGGAGTGGAATACAATAGGTGAGAAAGGATCTAAGGTTAGGGATTTTATTTGTCAAACATTGTTTGGGTAAAAAAAAAAAAGAAGTGTGTGTGGCATCAGGCATGTGTGCCATGGTTGTTGAGGTTTGTATGGGTGTGGGAGGCTGCCTGTTTGAAAGGGGGCTGTTCAGGGGCAAGGGCTGAATGATTCAGATACAATACACTAGCGGGAAGAACAAAAGCACACACACACACACACACACACACACACAAATTATTCCGCAGTCCCTACATGATGGTAATTAAAACGTACGAGGTAAGAGCTTACAAAGCTGAACTCCCGCCTTAATCTACCTCCCGCCTCCCGCTTCCAGCTGTTGCAGCCATCACACACACTGACAAATTTATAATCAAACATTTATTGTACAATATATAACATTAACATAACAATGACGGGCTATTTCGGCTCATAATCAGTCCTCACCCCTTCACTGGCACTTAAATGAAAAGCCCGAGGGATGATGTGAATCAGAGGCCATGTTTGATATCTACAGGATGCCAGAGGGGCTGCTTGTTTCTGCACTCAGTGCTAATCCTAAACTTAAATTATCCCTTTACAGAAGAAATAAGGGCTTAAATTTTAAGCTCTGTTAATGATTATAAGCTTTTCAGCACATAATTTATCTTTGTTTTTATTTTGAACCTATCCCTACATTGGTAATTTATCTGTTTTTTTAAATAAAGTTGGGAAATATAAGCACACTGTCCTGGAGATTTATTAGAGGGGACTTTCTTTTCAACGTCAGATCATCTGTTCTCTTCCAGGGAAGGTGCAGCAGTGATTCCCGCAGCTCTGAGGAGGCTGGAGGCGGAGGGAGTCACGCGGGAGGCCGGCAGACTCAGACCGTGGTGCAGAGCCAGGTGCAGGGGTTGGGCCAGCCCTGCAGAGCCCTCAGCTCTGGCATCGAGGTGGAGACTGCACTACAGGAGATGGAGATGCAAACATACCAGGCACATGTGTGCACACCTCACTGTAGCCCGGGTGAGTAGAACCAGATCGCTGTACTGCCAGGCTGATTTTCAAAGGAATGTATTAAGTATGAATAGATTCAATTATGTATTTGTGCCAGCAAACAACATCATGCCAAATAAAGTGTTGGGTAAAATAAACAGCACATAAAAGTACAATAAGGACAAGAAATAACAACAACTTACTGAGATAAATATCAGAGAAAACATGTCGTAAATTCTATTCACAAAAAAGAGGATTTATGGAGAGATTATAAAGCTCAGAGAAATGTACCTCTTAACAATGAGGAAGAGAGCTTACAAGGGGCACTTGAACCTCTGCAATAAATTGCCGGAAATGATTTGCATCACATCTGTGCAGATCTGCAGCTGGTGCGCCATATTACCATAATTTTCCTTTTTTTTTTTTTTTTTTTTTTTTTAATTCAGCTGATCTCAATTTTTAAACCAATCACACCCACACTGCACACTAAAACACCAACATGTATCTAAAATCTGCCACCTTAACTGAAACATTTACTGCTTTTACCCACACGCCCTGCAAAGCAACAAAGGGCCAGTATCTCTGTAGACCTGGGTGGGGATTCACTCATGACACCCACCTGCAAATGCCACACATGGCATGCTGGCTTAGTATCTATGAAATTCCTATTGCCTGTAAATATAAAATATAAGTAAATATTCTCCTCCGCTGTAGCTTGATAAATACATATATTATCTATCATGTAAGGGATTTTCACAAGAAAGGTGGACACAATACATATTGACACCAGGATAGAAATGGAAAGAGTGTATTCCCTCCTCAAGGTGGCGTTTCCAGCAGCAGCAACAAGGAAAGAAACCAAGAAGGAGGAGGAGGAGCCAGCGGCATGTCTTCTCCTTTCCATCTGCCTGCAGAGTTCTTCCACCCTGCAGGAGCAGCCATCCCAGCACCTCCCCGCAGTAGGAGCCTACGATTGTCGAGGGGCCTTAGGCTGACCTCCCCAGCATCATGGGCTTCACTACGCTCCCCGGGAGCCCACAGCAAGATGCTCTGTACACAGGTAGGGGGAAGTGGGGGAGGGTAAGACAGTGAAACAGGTTAGGTCAAGGGTGTCAAAGTCATTTTAGTTCAGGGGCCACATAACAGCCCAATCTGATGATAAGTGGGCCAGACCTGTGAAACCATCATATAATAACTAGACACATATAATATATACTTTCATGTAGTAAAGATGCTAAAGATGTTTGATTTTCAGGATGGGTGTCATGTGCAATGTCCTGAACACAAACATTTCAGTTATTGTCAGGAATACTGGAGCAACTTTTTTTTTTTTTAATGGCACTTTAACTTGCATTTCAAGGTAGAAATGTAGGACTTTTACTTTGGAATATCTCTACATACTGATACAGTAACACTACTTGAGTTTTGTGTCTGTATGTTGTTAGCATCAGAAATAATCTTTTTCATTTTTATTTCCAGCAACCCAAAAATCGTGCTGATGCAGTGTTTATTTAGTAGTTTAAAGTTCTCTGTCAGGCCTATATGCTCCAGAATGCAGATGTTACTTCGAGTGAATACAAAGTCACAGTGTTTATAATGTGTCTGTTCAGAACATGGTGGCTTATGTTGGTAAATGTCATTTTTGTGCTGGCTTACAGTTTCAACCATTAGTGAGGTGGCTGTTACATTTCTTGAGACCCTTCTCCTGTGACAATCAGGATATGTGTAGCTTAAATAATTATATACAGTTATATCTGTTGGGCAGTTACAAGAAGGGCTGGATGAGATCCTCTGTTGGGTTGGTTGCAGCTGTGGCCTGTATGATTGACACCCCTGAGTTAGATGATATTGAAAGTCAAAGGAATACTACACCCACAAAATGGCCTTTTGTAAGTAGGTTAGTCATGCTGTATTAACTTGAATTTGTATAGAAACTTTGTCTTCCTCGCATGCCTTTACAAACAATGGTGGCCATATTGATTAATTGGGGGCCATGTGTAACAACAGAAAAACATCCCTTTACAAACTCTCACACAACTCGTGTAGTGTAATCCCAAGCCCATTTATCCAGTCATACGCTCAGTCTTAAACACATGCATTTTTATTACAACCTTACTCTTTAAAACTGAACTGAAAGTGAAACTACTAAACTACTACTACTACTACTTTTTTCCCTTTTCCTCATGATTTCAAGGTAACATGGCATGACTAATTGATATACAAATGGTCATTTTGTGGGTGAAGTGTTGCTTTAAAGACAGTTAGAGGCAGGTGGAGGTAAAGGGTTAATAAAGTCATTATATTGATGTTAACAGTGACATAAAAAATAGGCTTCATTTAGTGCTTAGCCAGATGAGAAATGGCCTGTTTGGTCAGTGACAGCAGATGATATATGAAATTGTCATTATGAAAACTGGTTTGTAATCAGCATTTAAGAGGCAATAAAGCAAGTGTGGTCTGCGCAGTCAAAATAATAGGTATTACATAATGTGCATTCTCAGTGAAAAAAAGAGTTGGGTTCATGTGCTCTACTTTCTTTCTCCACAACCTCTTTCTCCCTTCTTTCTGTCTTCAGTACCCGTCCCACAGTGATTCATCCCTAGCTACAGGCAGCTCTGAGGGCAGCCTCCAGACCACCCTGGAAGAAGGACTGAGCTTCAGCATCTCTCCGCCACAGAACTTGGAATTGCCTTTGCCAACAGCTCCCTTACCTTTGGTTTGCCCGATTCCGCTGCCCGAAGACGGCAATGCCATTTCCTCCCCAGTCCAGACCCTGAGACCGAGGCCGAGCCCCTCATCAGCCCTCACCCTCCAGGCCACCAGGGGCCACCAGCGGAGCCAGAGCAGTGGCCGAGGTAGCACCAGCCCGGGCTACACCCGCGACGATTCAATTGACCCTTCCGACGAGGATCTGGGCATAGGTATCGGATCGTCAATTGGTGGTTGTGGCTCCAGCCAAGCGGGCAACAGTGAACACTTGTCAGAGACACTGAGCAGCTTGTCGCTGACATCACTGCTATCGCCCAGCGCCCTGGTGTACCCGGGAGCAGCAGTGAAGAAGTGCAACAGCACAGGCAGCCTGGACCAAGGGGGGATGATGCTGTCATCACGGGGCAGGGAGGGCCGCAGGGAGATTCTGGGCTTGGAGCTTATGGACCCCCAAGGCTTCTTGGCCAACCCTTGGACGGGGGTATTAGTTGATACAAGAAGAGGAGAAGGAAGAGGGGAAATAGGAGATGGCGAGCAAGGGTTGAAAGGGAAGAGCTCAAGCCAAACAACAGTAGGGCCTTGTCGGAAAAACAGATGAAACCTACTGTTCCCTCTTTCTTTGTCTCTCCATTCCTTGGATCTAAACCCATAGCTGTCCCTCTCACTCTCTCTGCTACCATCAGTGAGAGAGAGGCTTGATGACACATGATGTCCCGTATTCCAGAACCAAACCCTCATCTTGCCCCCTCAACCCCTTTCTATACATTTGTGACAAGCCCATGTCCTATTTTGTGCTACCTAGGTGAGTGGTCATGGTTACAGCCTGCTGGTGGGGAAGTGGCCTGCAGAGTTGAGGCCTGAGGGCTGAAGACAGATCCTCAAACCCTCTTAGGGGCTGTACCTGTAGAGGAAGACATGGAAGGTTCTGCTCACACTGGAAGACCAGGAGACCCATTCATATCAGGGAGTCAATAGGAGGAGAGACAAAAGAGCTTAAACTCAAAGACCATTAAAGAGTCTTGTTGTTGCTCTACTGTAGTTTCTTTTTCCCCATGTCGGCTTGGGTTCACTGAGGTTGAAAATGCAAAAATAGAAGTACCTGAAATAGCATATCCATGCCAACAGAGACTGTTTGATTCGTTTATGTCTCAGAGGCAGTGCAGCAAGTAAAGTGGGAGGAGGCTCGGAATATTATTAAGGCGGAAGGAGGGCTGGGAAAGGAGAAGGCAGGTCATTTGTTTGGCTGGAAAAGCAGAGAGCGGATCTAATGTCCATCTGTTCTGGCAGACGGAAACAACAGGTCCTACTCACTCTGGCACAGGACCCTCTGCTGAGTTCAGACTAAAAAATGCAAGGTGGAGGAGAGTTCAAGAGTGTGTGCTGGTGGCGTGTGTGTTAGAGCACTGCCTCAGGTATCCAAGGCATGAATTAAATCATTCTCATCACCTCACCATACCTCTGTATCTTTGACAACAGGAGATAGGTATTGACTGATCAAAGCTCTGTGCCTCTGTCAGCTCAGTCTTGAGTGGCAGCGGAAAATGGAAAGAAATTGACAGATTGCGGAGGTATAACCGTGCATGGAGTGATTCGTGAAATTGTTTTTCTTTCTATCTCCAGCATCTCTCACTCAAATTTGAAGAGTATGAAAGAGAGCTAGGTTGGATGGAGCTTTTACAAACCCCATCAGAAGAACCAATGATGCGTGCATGGGGCAGCCTTGTGTGCACCAAAAAAAAAGGTTCACAGCTACTTAATAAAGTGAGACTTCAAGCACACTCCTTTTTAAACCACTTCCTCTCACCATGCTTTAGGATTTGTGATAAACGGACAAACCCACAAGAGTTGCGAAGGACCTTGACTGCATGATGGAATTGCATTTAACCAAGATTTTTTATCTATATACAGAAGTGTATCAAGATGTCAATGTTGGGTGATAACCATGTGATTTCTATTCCACTATTTTTGTAGAAAAGAGGATAGGCACGTCCAAGTGTTGCCGTTTCTTTGTCCCTATTTCATTTAACCCATACGATCTCTTTGACTTGTTGTCTAGGACTTTTTGTCTGCCAGTGGCTTCCAGTTTTATAACATTTTTTAAGGTGTGGACGGTGTATAAAACAACGAAGCAAAAAATTTCAAACAAAACTTTGTGCGCTGAAGTGATTGTTCCCTCCAGCACATTTCTCTTTGGGAACATTGGTTCCTCGACGTGGATTCTTTTTTTTTTTTTTTTCCCAAATGTTGGAGTCCCAGAGGACAACCAGAGATGGGAACAGCCATATTCACTCAGCACATGAGGATTGTTCTAGCTCACAGACATTCCTGGCTGCACACAGGGAACTTTGTTTGCTTTTAGCCTCCTATGCTAAAAAAAGAAAAGAAAAAAAAAAACATGAATAGCGTAAACCATCTCTACGAAAGCTTTAATTTGAGAGTTACACCACAACATATCGACTATGGACACATTAGTGTTCCTTAAGCATGGTTCTGGGATTGCAATACAGTATGCTTTTTTTCTTGAAACAACACCCTGATGCACTCATCTTTCTCTTCCCCATCTTTTCGCACACACAGTATGTTGTAGCAACCTTCTCACACACAGTTCATAGTTTGATATCAAAAAGCTGACACTGTAACAATGAACAAAACTTTGCATCTTTTCAATGCAAGCTTATTTTAGCTCCTGCCACTTGATTAATAATTAACTCCATCCGAAAAGGAGATGCTCATCTTAAAGCCTGATTTCTAGAGGTAGACTGTTGTATCCCTAGTGTTTTGATCATTACCTTACTTTTTTTAATTTCTCAAAAAGAATGAGGTGATGTGAGAAAATCAGAGGGGTCTGACCTTTTTTATCATGCAAAATCACTTTGATGACTATGTTTTATCACATGGTGTTGGGTATTAATGAGTGATAGTAAAGACAGTTGTGTGTGTGTGAGTGTGTGCGTGAATGTGTGTTTATGACTTCAGGTGAAGTGATTGCCTTTTCCTGAAGTGTCCTGTTTGTCAGCGAGGATACCGGAGATTAAAGGTTGAAGAGGGAAAACACGAAGTAAACAAGGGCTGTTTTAGCTTCAGAGATATATCCTCCTATCTTTCTGAGACGAATCCTTGTGTCAATGAACGTGGCATCAAAGGTTAAAGCCTGACTACGCAGCAATAAATGTTCTATGTGTATGCCCTGAGTAAATGATGTCAATGTGATTTTTATCTCCTCAGAACACAACAGTATTCATTACTGTCTGTTTTTGCTTCTACTTGTCTGAACTTACAACCAATCAGATAGCACCTCTGCCCTCTCGGAGACCAATCAGTAGAGAGACGGGCTGCAATTGGATGACATGAACAAATGAGGTTATTGAACTCAGGTCGGGGGGTAAAAACCACTGGTAAAATTTTAAAGATAGCTGTAAAGGTGTGCTCAGACTGAACTCGGAGCAAATTTTCACCTTGCTTTATTCGCACAAATTCGACTGCTGGAGTGTTTATTCGCCACAAACAGCTAAAGCACCCACGGTCCAGATGTTAGCTGTAACTACCTAACAATGCACCAACTGTGTGTGTGAGCAGAGTGTGCCTTTGTACAGTATGTGTGTGCTACAGCTCTGAATCAGACTGATTTACCAGGATCTGAAGTTCTTTCTGTTATTTTTCTTTTTGTTCTCCCTCTTGTCTCAGTGTGTTCATGAAGTGGAGAACAACAGCTCGGGATAAGCACACGTTTTTGTTTGCTAAATTTTCAACATGTGCGGACGCGATTCTGCTTCAATTCACACTGCCTTGAGCAAACATTTGTCCTACTCTACATTGACTTTGTATGCAATCACGTCGCCTCCAGAATTTGCTTCGCCTTCAGTCTGAACACACCTTAAGAGTGTACAATTCACATTTGTACATATCTTTGTATTTTGATCTGCATGTGTGCATTGCTGCCAGTGACCATGATTATATCATTAGTATGCATTTCATAAAATTGTACAAAGTTCAAGGGAATGCCCCAGTGTTTTTTGACTGCTGCTATGAAACCACTAAAAGAGAATCAGCTGGAGCCACAAAAAACTTTTTTTCTGCCGACACATCATTCATCAAATAGTGAAAAATGGGTAAGTGAAAGCTGCTGCTCAGTCTTCATCTTTATACCTGTTATTTACATTTAAATTAATACATATCTGATGTAAGATACGGGAAAAGAGGTTGAGTCCACCTGGTTCAAATGTTATCAACAGATTAAATGGGCGTTATTAGTGTTTATCAGCCTTGTATACCCCTTTATAACAGTCATAGGCTGGCTTGGCTTGGCTTGGCTTCGTTTGGGCCATCAGCCAGGCACAGCAGGGATTTGCATTTCCATCACAACAGGGCTACCCTCTTGAAGGTGTGTCTTAAACTGATAATGGTTTGTCTTGAATGATGACGTTAAAAAGCGGAGTCCCCTGTTATTTTTGCTGCATGTGTTTTTACACAGCAGGGAAAGTAAAAGAAATTTACCTGTTAGAGGTGAGCTGGTTGCAGAGGTGCAGTAAGAGCCTGTTGTCTGCAGCTCTTCATCAACATCTCACTGTGGCTGTTTCTTCGTTCACTTTCCTCCCTGCTGTATTGTTAGACTTGCCTTTATTGGAGAAAAGCCGCTAACAAAGTTCTGCTAATTCAGTAATGACACGTTTCATTTCCTATAGATTCTTCACAATAAAAGTACCCCGTTATTTTGTTATGTATGAACTTTTATTGTGAAGCAGCACTGTGAAGCAGTGAAGCAGGGGTAGTTGGGGGCTGGCTGCAATCGGCAAAATGTCACCACTACCCATTTGAGGGCGGAAGGCCTGCCTTTTAGACCAGCTCCGGTGCAGCTTGACATGGCATGGTGCATCTAAACAGACAATGGAAACACAAATCGGCGTAGCATGGCTTTACTCAGCACAGCCAAGAGTGACAATAGAAAAGGGTAATAGAAATGGGTTAGTACGGTCTGCTACACCGACTCGTAGGTTCAGAGGTCGTTATCAGCCCATTTAATGGCCTTAGTTTATTGTTGTGTGGCAATGGAGGAAGTCAGGTGATGTAATGTTACTGCAAACAGCACAGATGTCTGCATGGTAAGACTGTCAGTGTGATGGATGGGCCAATCAAACGCAGGACTTTCACCCAAGAGACAAGGGTTTGTGTCCTGTGCAAAACCAAAATTCAACATTGAGTTATTTTAACTGCATAATGCATGTGACGAATGATGTATATTGGACGCAGGTTGGCGTATGTATCGTGATATGTGATGATGTTTTTTCTAACCCTAACCGTGTAGTATTGGTGCCTAAACCTGACAAAACTGAAAGTGAAACCTGATGAAACCACTCCTGATAACAATGGGCATGTAAAGCGAGAAGTATACTTGCTGCGTGGCCAAACGTACGCGTACACGGTGTGCTGCACCTGTGTGTATACTTGCTGCAGCACAGACGTTCATCGGTGCAGCCAAAACGCCTGATACTGGTGGTCTCCGCTAGGGCAGACCGCAGCACTCAGACACAGAGGTCGTGAAAAGAGAAGAAGGCGGTGACAGTGTATTTCCGGATAAACACAAACATGGACACTCTCGATGAAGAGATCATAATTTTATTGCTGTTAAGATCTCGGCAGAGGAAAAGGCGTCGTCTCCTTAACCAATCACATGGGGAGTTTGTTTCCCTTGTTTTACCCATGCGAGCAATCGATGAGGAAAAGCACAGGGAATTCTTCTTCTTTGGAGTTTTACGGCGGTTGGCATCCGTTACGTTGCATTACCGCCATCTTCTGGGTCTACCTTGCTCCTGCATCTTTCATTCCATTATATCCTTTTCACCGGTCCACCTCCGACCTCACGTTCACAGTCTCTAGGTATACTTTGCACAAGCGCCGCTAGTGTTCATGTCAGTATTCCATCTCGCGTAAGCGTCACGCTACCTTGCAGCAAAGTGTGCGGCCTACACGCCAAACGACCGCAAAATACGCGTGGCAGCCAAACGTGCACGAAAACTGCGCACGTTACGTGCAGCACGTATATTTTAGCCTTAATGGATTGATAACGATATTCTCAACCTACTTGTCAGTGTAGCAGGGCACTAGTAACCCATATCTGTGAGGCTGACAACCGCTGATAACGCCCATTTAATCCAGTGATTAACATTCAAACATTCAAAATGGGAGTTAAGTCAGGACAGCTTAAGGTGGGGAAAAGAAAGCCAGTGACAGGACAGGGACACAGGAGCAGAAAGTGTCCAGACTTGACGTGGACAGCTGGACAGTAGACAGCCAACAGACAGTGTGAGAGAGTCAGGTAGTGAGATGCTGCAGGAGCGGGAGACTTCTCCAGACAGCTTGTCATCGGCAGCCTTGCCCAGCAGAGCCGCCAGTGCGAGAGAGCGCATTAGGCATGCACGCTGAACTCCGAGGTGTTGTTTACCTCACACCCCCAAACAACCAGCCCTCCACCTCATCTAACCTCTCAAAACCAGCTCTCCCTGCAGGCCCCCTGTCCTTCAAATGTCACTGCAGGAGGTTGGAGTTGTGTGTGGCGAGCGGTAAGTGTGCTTGTGTCTCTGAGACTGTGAGTGTGCTTCTGTATGTGTGTGTGTGTGTGTGTGTGTGTGTGTGTGTGTGTGTGTGTTGATGCAAGCACAAACAAGTATGTGTGAGTGGATATGTCATTGCTTCAGTTTTCTGCAAGGTCTTTAAAGAAGTGGACTGTCGGCTGAAATGTTTGGGTATTAACTCTGATTTGCCGTCCATCACCTGACGAGAGCAAGTGACCTCTTGCTACATCAAAGGTCAGTATCCAAGAAGCCTCTCGGGGCTTGTGTGCTGATTTGGTTGATTTCCTCCCAAGGCGACACACAAAGTGCCCTGAGACATCAAGGCCCCCTGGGTATGAGGCACTTTTTTCACCTCACCTGGAGTCCCACAGGTTTTGTCTGAGCTGGAACATTTATAGTGGTTCTGTGCTGCATGGCAAAGGTGGTGGTTTTACAGCTGTCGGGGGAGATTTCACATTGTTTAAAGGGGACCTGTTATGCTAAATTTTCAGATTCATACTTGTATTTCATGTTTACATGCTGTAATGGTCAAAAAAGTTTATTTTCCTCATACTGCCTGTGCTGGAACACCTGTATTCTCCCTCTTTCTGAAACACTCTGCGCCTGTCCCCTCAAGCCCACCTCCCAATAAAGCCCAGTCTGTTCTGATTGGTCAGCTTTTCTGGGTCTTCCACATCTCAGTGACTCTGCACTGTTGTTACGGCCGGGGAATATCACCAATGAAAGCTTCTAAACAAACCAAACATGTTCCAACAGGAACATAATCTAAAATCAGGGAGAAATTAACAACATCTGCAACCAAGATTACATGTTTACCTGTTGTTAGCATGTAGCTTCATGTGACAGTGTAATTGCTGCCAGGGAATGACTGGCCAGCTGGCCGCCAGCGCCATTAGATGCTGATATCTGGTTCGATTTAGGTTAGTTACTCAAAATTTAATGTCAGGACAATGTCTAATGCCAACGCGAATTTGACAAAGAATACTGATGACACATGATGTTGATTTGTTGTTGGTTTTTAAGTTATTTTGTCAAGTAACCAAAATCCAACGCCACCCAAACATCCCATGCTAACGTCATCTTGAGCTACAAAAATGGCGTCATTCATGTTATTCATACAATGTGGAATTCTAACATTACATAACATCACATAGACATAGGTCGGTTGCTACTCTTGTGCCTTTTTTGTGCCAGCTTTCAAGAGTGCAGTGAGCCTCAGACTTCACTGACATCCTGAGTGCAGAGCTGATCTTCTTCCAGGCGCTATTTTGAGTGTGTAGGCCTATCGTCTGTGGGACAGATGTAAAGTTCTGGGCCCTGGCCCTGGACTAAGATGTTTAACTTTTCCATAATTATCAGACTGAATATTTACAGAAGAAGGGAAAGATATCTGTCAGCTGTGATTGGTTTGTAACATGACTCCTGTCTGACTGCTGAGCATGGCCACTTCCTGCATCTGTCCTTTCAAATTAAATTCCCACATGGTCCAGTCGTACAGGTTTTGATTTATTTTGAAAAGGTGCAGCTCCTTAAAACTTTTTTTTTTTTTCTGCGACTAAGCGACCAATGAAATCTTGCCAACTAATGACCTTTCTGGTCGACTAACGTTTGGTCGACTATTAGGGGGCAGCCCTTAAAAAACCTCCTGATTTTCATTCCAGCTAAAATTTAACATCTGTCCGACATGAGAGTCCAACATCTTACTGACATCATATTGACGTCCAGTGCTAGCTGGGTGTGTGTAGCAGCATTTTCTCCTGTTAAAAATCACCAGTAAAAGCTTCTAAACACAACATGTTATGTTCCATCAGGAATCTGAAATTGGGAAGAAGTTAACGACATCAACAACCAAGATTAGCCTTAATGTTTCCCTGATGTTAGCATGTAGCTTATGCAGCAGTGTGGGCTGTAGTGTGCCTACAGCAGATGACCATTTAAAGAAATCAGTCCCAGTCTGACTTCATCTTATAAACCAATTAGAAAGAAAAATTAGAGTATTGTATTCAGAACAGAGTATACAGAACAGGCATTTGCTTACAATGATTACTTCATATATGTTTACTTCATTATTTGAAAATATGGCCACATTTAATATGAACATCCAATATTGTAACATTATATATACATGGCAGAAAATAAGGAAAAACATACTGGTCCCCTTTAAGGCTCACACATTTTTAAACGTGATATTAGAAATGCTCCGAACACATCGATCAAGGGGATTTTTTCAGAGGAAAGGATGAATTAGATAAAAGTGGGTAAAGGCAGCTTTCTTTTCAAAGAAGAAAAGTATCTCCATCTCTTTGTCTGCCAAAGATATCAGGTCAAAAGGTAGCTGGAAAATCAAGAGAAATAATGTGCAGTCAAAGGAAATGCTACACTCAAAGTTTTGTCAAACATAAGTCTGAGAAACAAGGTCCAAACAGATGTGTCTCATTAATGTGTTTGTCTCTGGGCTCAAGAGGGTGGAACTGAAAAACTTCTGACAACATCCAGCTTGTTTTTATAGATGTGCTGCTTTTTTTTCCTGAGGGAAGTGTGAAGCTTTTTATTCAAAAAGTGAGTAAATTAGGAGTTGTTTTTAGTGCTCTGTCACCTAATAAGTCGCTTGAGCCGG
Organism: Epinephelus lanceolatus; assembly: GCF_041903045.1. Taxonomy (NCBI): domain Eukaryota; kingdom Metazoa; phylum Chordata; class Actinopteri; order Perciformes; family Serranidae; genus Epinephelus; species Epinephelus lanceolatus. Next base: position 28,700,921 of record NC_135751.1, on the reverse strand, counting down.
CAGAGTGTCTTTGATGTGTTTGGAGGTGACCTGAGTGCTGCTTGAAGCAGGGAACATGGACCATGGAACGGTGCTATCAGGCTGGTATCATTTGGATATAATGCGCTCGGAGAGGACCGAATGAAGGGTCTGTGAACATTATGGGAAATACTAGAAAAGCTGCCAAGAGATTTTGCTGCGCTTTAAAGGGTTGAACAATGAAAAAAGAGTTGTACACACCTGCCTGACGTAGTTTTATGGGATTATTACTGACAGAATAAACAAGTCAACATTTTGACCACTCCTCTCAGAGCAACACTTTCCCCTCACTCTCTCTTTTCTACATTTATTTAATCACATCTGTCAGCAAAGCCTTTGCCCACACCTGAGTCTTTCTTGACACACACATTCATCAGGGCGGTGTATGGAAACCAGCTCCTGTCAGCCGTCAAGGCTAACTGCCCTGGGAGTTGTCCAGGCCCTTCGATTGTATCACGGGCTCCAGGGAGAGAGCCGGATAAAAGCAGGTTGTGAAGGTGGCACAACAAAAGGATGAATGAGGTGCTGCTGAAATGAGCTGACTGTATAAGATCAGAGAAAGTGGCTGTCAATCTCCAGATGATATTTAAACTCTCTGAAATCTAAAGTACCGCTAAGGATTTTTTTTTCTCTTATGAGTGTCGCTTTGTTGCTTGTCCCCCCCTTTCCCCGACAGTTTCTTCTCTTTCTCATTATCATCCATTCTCACCCCTCATTCACTCACACATACAGACGCCTGATCTCTCTCTGCCACCTAAATTCCACTTTCTGTGACTTCAGAGGAAGAATTAAGCAGGTACAGTATCCACAGGTCTCCCTATCTGCACTAACTTGAATGGGAAGCTGTCTCGCCTTCACAGACTTTCAAATACTTTGCATATTAGTGTTTGTGGGCCCAAATACACTGCTAAAAAAATGAAGGGAACACTTAAATGACACATCACATTGTGATGAATGAATTATTCAAGGTGAATATCTTTACTGATGTATATTCCATAATTTGTCAAGAACAAAATGACGTCAGTGGAAACCAAAATCTTCAACCCACTGAGGGCTGGATTCCAAATCACACTGAAAATCAAAGTAAAAAAATTAAATCACAGGCTGATCCAACTTCCATGAGTTTTATCACAGCAACTCATAATAAGACTCAGTAGTGTGTATGGCCCCTGCATGCCTGTATGTACTCCTCTTAAAGTCTGGCCATGCTCCTGATGCGTTAGTGGATGGTGTCCTGGGGGATCTCCTCCCAGACCTGGATCAGGGCATCAGTGAGCTCCTTCACAGTCTGTGGAGGTACTTGGCAATGTCATATGCACGATACATAAAGTCCCATTGTTGCTCAATTGAACCTAGGTGAGGGGAACGAGAGGGCCAGTCAATGGCATCAATGCCTTCATCATCCAGGAAGTGCCGCCACACTCCATACGAGGCCCCATGAGGCGGGGCATTGTCCTGCACCAGGGAGAACCCAGGGCCCACTGCACCAGTGTAAGGTCTGACAGTCACTCTGAGGATTTTATCCCAGTCCCTAACAGCAGGCAGGGTATTGTGGCTATGACATGGAGGTCTGTGTGACCTTCCCAGACCATCACTTACCCTCCGCCAATCCGGTCATGCTGGATGATGTTACAGGCAGCATAACGTTTACCATGGCATCTCCAGACTCTTTCACGCTCAGTGTGATCCTGCTCTCATCTGTGAAGAGAACGTGGCGTCAATGGTGGACCTGTCAAATCTGGTGTTCTCTGGTGAATGCCAGTCAAGCTGCACAGTGCTGGGCTGTGAGCACAGGTCTCACTAGAGGATGTGGGGCCCTCATGCTACCCTCATGGAGTCTGTTTCTGACAGTATGGTTAGAAACATGCACACCAGTAGCCTGCTAGAGGTCATTTTGTAGAGCTCTGGCAGTGCTCCTCCTGTTCCTCCTCACACAAAGGAGCAGATACTGGTCCTGCTGCTGGGTTGATGCCCTTCCACGGCCCTGTCCAGCTCTCTTTGTCAAACAGGCAGCCTCCTGGTGTCTCCTCCATGCTCTTGAGACTGTGCTGGGAGACACAGCAAACCTTCTTAGTGCCATCCTGGAGTAGCTGGACTACCTGTGCAACCTGACTGGGCTGCAGGAACCGCCTCATGTGACAAGGACACTGGCAGAACACAAAACTAGAGAAGAAGGATAAAGAGAGAGCAGCTGTCTGTGGTCACCACATGTAAAACCATTCTTGGTCTTGGTTTTGCCTCTCCATTGCACCTGTTGTCACTTTGATTTGCACCAAAGCAGTTGAAACTGATTCACGATCACTTGTGCTTCCTAAATGGACAGATTGATATCCCTGAAGTTTAACTGACTTGGTGTTACACTGTGACAATTAACTGGTCCCTGAAGTTTTTTTGAGCAGTGTACAGAGTTATAACTGCACATGTAAACATGGATAAACACCCACCTAGGCACACTTATTCTCTCCATCTTCTCCTCCACATGCAAACTGCAGAGATCCACTCCCTTGTTGCACGGTGAGTCTGCAGGGGAGTGTGCTTGTCTGAGGATCAGTGCTAATGGCTGAAGCTTATCCCCTCACAAACTGCCTTCCCTTCCCCTCTCCCTCTCCTGCCTGTTTCTTCCGCTTTACCTCCGCAGCATAAAACCATTAGCGGAGTAAGAGAAGCTGTGACAGCTGAAACCGTGAGATTGGGAGCACTGCTGACACTGCTAGTTTCAGCCTCGCTGCGCTTTCATCGCGAGGGATGATTGACTGGTTTTCTCAACACCTGGCCCGCTGTTTTGTAAGATAATAGTGAAAAATAATACAGTAACAATGTTGAGCGACTGGTTTGTGCTTTGAAAGATTTATTTCGCAGGGAGCTCTGGCAGTTCAGTCATATGCTGGGCTCTGTTTTTTTTTCTCGACAGACAGATTTGAAATCCCAGTTCAAGCTGTCACATCTCTGCCTCGTCTGAATTTAGAACTCAGCAATTTCCCTTAACATGAAAAACAATTCTGAAGGCTTTCAAAACTCCTTTGGTATTTCAAAGGAATCCTCTTACTACATTTACTGCTGAATAGTAAGAATGATGGAGAGCATTGGGAATAAACAAATGTTGCTGACCTCCATTTAACCTGCAATACAAAAAAGGAACAAACTAAAAGCTTAAAGAGGCTAAAATTGTTTTTTATATAATATCAGTATCAAATGATGGTGTAAAAACAATGTAAAAATTTGAAACAGGCCACTCGAAGTGATGACAAAGTAATCACCTGAACTCAGCTTAACGGAGCATCTCTAGATGTCCAGCCCATAACTTCACTGTTTTGGTTCACTCTCACGGCTCTCGTATTGTCATTTTCTGCCACCACAGGCAGCTGTTTTGCCTCTACAAACCCAGTGTACACTGCCTGCACAGCACCAAACAGCACACAGACACAGTTTGTGATTAGCCAGTGAACACTGTGGAGCATGTACCAGCTAAAGAGCCAGATATTTACCCCAGGCGTTGGTAGAGACCAAAACAGAGCTACAAGAAAGTGCATACTGGCTTTAAGGTTGGTGGATGGCCACAGACAACTCTAAATTAATGATAATGTTGACCTTTAAAGGAGCTTTAGGCATGTAACGAAGAGCCCTTCGTTACTAGTGACTGATGGCTTTGGCCTTGTAAATATTACCCAACTGGGTCTGTGTATGAATGTCACTTTTAAACAAACAACTTAATTAGGCACTTTAATAATGGCACATGGCACTTTCATGGTGATAGTTGCACTTTATTAGCAGCATTTGCACAGAGCAGTTTGCACATTGCATATTTGCACATGAGCTTTATTGAATATGTGATGCGGATGAACATTTCAAACCATGGTGAAATTGATGAGTAGTGATTGGTGACGGGTGTTGTCTTCTGCCAGGTGCGGTTGTGGATGATCTGCTTCACCTGAGGAGGGGAGGGAGTTAGAGTAGACAATACTGTGTGTGTACCTACAAGGTTCATAATTGATAGACAACAGTTAAAATTAAGTACTGTTGAGTTTTGGTTCATCAGACATAACATAAATGTGCTTTAATATTGCAATGTGAAAGTGTTCATTAGTGTGTTAAAGTTGTGGCCTGTGTTTGAGTTGTTTGCGTAGATTCTTACCTGTCCTTCCTGTGTCTCCTCCAGGGTGTTCGGCCAAAAGAGTCCCCGGGGGTACGAACACCAACTTAAAGGTTCCGGGAGAGACTAAGTGATGGGATAGGAAGAGGGGAGTTTGGTAGCTGGTGTATATATGTATATTTATTGTAGTGGGTTTGTGTTTATTCTGGGGGGGTAAATAGCAGTACAGTAGTCATGGTAAATATTATGGTAATTGTATGCTCGTTATATTGTCCGTGGTGATTAGCCATGAGATAATATATTTTGTTAAAAAAACCTGTTAATGGGAGCATCCAATCAAGTGCACCAGTGATAGGGTATAAAAGGCGCCAGTTTCCATCTCTCCTTGATGCTGGTCAGGTCTCCCATCTGTAAATGCTGCCATGCCTGTACCGCTGTACGTGTTTTTTTTTCTGGTTTGGTGAATAAACACCCATGATATGGTGCACCGTACAATTGCCTTTTGACCGCTGTCTTACTGCATCATCCAGCCGCTATGGTCATTCTAACAATGCAACATTCAGAGCATATTTGTAATTTAGAATCTGAGCCAGGATTGCCTGCACCTGGCTGTGCTGACAGGGCTAATGGTGTGAATGTGGAGGGGGGAGAGCAGTGGGTGGGCTTTACTCTTCCACGATGGCGCCGTTCTGCCACTGTAGATCAGAACATTGTCAGCGGAAACCACTAGAGCAGGGTTATGCAACCTTTACTAGCGTTTACTAGCCATTTTTGGTCCAAAAGAATTTAATTAAATCTGTCTGGAGCCACAAATATATTTGTGCCTCATAATAAAGATAGCACAGCCTTATTAGGTCTAATTTAGCTTATCAGCATTACTCATAGGTCTAATCAATATGTTTTACCATTAGGTGGCTACTCTGCTGAAAGGTATTTATGAATATTTGGTACGTTGCAGCGAAAGTAAACAAATCTGTCTATGCACTATTAAATTTAATATTTTCCTCCAAGACATTTCCTCTCTGGATTTGGAATCCACAGCTAGCTTCACTAAGGAGACTCAAGACAAGCCATCGTTCTTGATGTTCGGCAAAATTTAGAGACATAGCTATGACTCACAGTTTAGATTAAATTTGTTGGAGGCCTATAGGTTACACATTTTTACAATTGGATAATGTAAGAATCACTTTAGGCCTACATCAATGATAAATGAAAATTAAAATGTTCAAAAATAACAGTGATTCATTTCCATGTAGCCTAATTTTTGGTCAAAGCTACAGAGAGCCATTGGAGAGGGGCCAAAGAGCCACGGGTTGCCCAGCAATGAGTCCTAATACCTGAAAATGAGTTAGCATTTTACCACTCACCTTCCCTCGTCTCAGAGTTAATGGATTTTTGGGATTTTTTTTGTTTTGTTTTTTAGATGCCTGAAATAAGGTCTGTCTTTGACACAAGCTTAAGAGACTTTCACGTTTTGTTCTATAACATAAAACATGTCAGTAAATACTCTATTTGTGAATTTTGGAGCATCTATGTATCTTAAAAAAGGCAGTTGCTAACAAGTGGGTAAATGAGACTACTAAATGCCATCACGCTGAGCCACGCTAAACATAACTGACTGTCTTGTTATGGTGGGGACATTAGGTCATGCAATCGTAGTGTAGTTTGTGTATAGCATAACGTTAACTTTTTACTTCCGGCAGTTGCATTTGGGCCTCAATAATCATGAAAGTGGTGTGGGGATTATAGTGCTGAACAAAATGTGTAAGTATCATAAATGTTTGTTTGTCACAGAACTTATTTTCTGCAATAATCCAAAGGGAACCAGGGTGACACTAACGTCCGCGTTGGCCTACAGAAAAACAGCATCCCTGGAGCACTCTGTATATGAGTTCAGTGCAGAGCAGCGGCGATTAGCTAACCAGAGAGGGACTCACATGCACACACGAAGCCCTTACTCCACTAAACCTTCACACACATAGTTGTAGCTATATTTATGCTATGAATGCTGCATACAGCTCCTTTAACAGCTGGATGTCTTAATAAGTTTCAGTGGTTTCAGTTCACCACATCACCGTTAAAGGTGACAACATGTCAATGTTGTGTTTACAAAATGTTCTTTTCCACTGCACCCAGGTGGCCAATTACTAAAAAATAAATTGAGTATTTTAGGTTAGATAGATCTTTTGATTTATAAAAATGTTGGAATAACACTATATGTCAAGTGAAGGTTGCATTTTCGATGGGAGCAGTGTTTTGCTGTGGGTTATAGACTATTTCCACGCTTGACTGAGATCATCTGAGTGTCTGTGTGTGTACGTGTGTGTGTCTGAGTGAGAGAAAGTCAGACAGCAGCCTACTAACACAACCTAACTCCCCTTAATAATCGTTCCCACAGCTCAGCTCAGATTGAATTACCGAGCCGTGGTATGCAAGCAGGAACGTAGCACCTCCAAAAAAATTCCACTACAACTGTTTACAAAGCACAAACGTAAGATTAGGAGTAAAAAATAAATCATGCCCTCTCAAGAAAAGTAACATCAGGTTACCGGATACTGTCTTATGCAACTTTGCTGAAACTGTAATAAAGTTTGCTCTGCTGTGAAATAATGGCGCACAAAACAAAGTTTGTCTTTTGTCCTCCAAATCTGGGAGCCTCCAGAGCAACAAAGGCAGCAGTTTTGTTTTAATTCATGCAGTTTATTTATTTGATATTTGGTTGGACCTTTAATTATGGTAACCTTGTAATATCTCCACGCACTTCAAAGCAACTACACATGAAAATTTATTCACAATCAGGTGGTGCACAAACAGAGAGCCTGTGGTTTTTTAGCTCTGTTTTGCCTTTTTACTGATCTCAGCATGTTCTGCTGCTGTAACTATGTAAAACTGAAGACTATTTTTTTGAGTGTGGTTCAGTCAATATACATCTACCAACTTTCTGTCACTGAGAGAAGCAATGGAGTGAATATATATGAGACATGTCAGATGGGCTGAGTGGATTTAATGGTAAAGTGTTTGAGTTCGGTGCCTGTTGCATCTTAAAAAGCTCCGTCGCTTTGAGCTGGGTCGTGGTGTTTAGAGCTTTTGGCTGTAGCCTCTCATGCCTGCTGCGCTATGAGCCCCTTGAGAGTGAAAATAAGAGGCAGAACATCAGCTCGAACTCAGAAGCACACTAAAATTCGAATTATGCATGACACGGTTGTAGGGAAGGGCAAACTACGAGGACACTCATGAATTTCAAAGATGTTAAATTTGCCTGAATATATCTTAAACAGAATGAAGTCTTCTTCGTGTGTCTGAAGTTTAATCAGAATCAGAACTGCAAGAACATGGACTTATTCTTGCCCTAAGATCCTTGTAAGGCTGCGCCGTGTGTCCGTGAAGATATTTATGAGGTATTAAATGAAATATTGGCGTTTAATAGAACTTCACCTTGATTTTTTTTGTAGTCAGCTCATCATGAGGGAATTCTGAATTAATATACCTATCCTCTTTAATGCTTTTTATCTGCTTCATTCATGGAGTTTATCTGCACTATGCTATTCTGCTTTTCCTTTCCATCTGTCTCATAACCGCTTGGACATGACACCATTGCAGATTTGCTGTGTAAAGCCATTTGTGTCTGGATTTCAGTTAGAATATGCTGATACTGAATACAGGGATGAGAGAGAAGAAGAAAGACAGAGAGAACAACTTAATCCTGAATGTTACATTGACTACTGAAATCATGTCACTGTGACCTTATTAGATTTAAATTAAGCCTATTAGCTTTTTAGAAAAACTGGTCTACACCATAGTTGCTCAAAGTGCAGCCTGCAGGCCAATGGCAGCCCTCAGAGACATTTTGTGCAAGTCCCCAGACTTAATGAAATGCACGCATTGTTCGTAGAAAATAGGGTCTTCATTCATTCATTTAATTCATTTTCTGTAGCCACTTATCCTGTTAGAGGTCACGGGGGGGCTGGAGCCTATCCCAGCTGACATTTGGCGAGAGGCGGGGTATACCCTGGACAGGTCACCAGACTATCACAGGGCTGAGTGACACATAGAGAAAGACAGTCATTCACACCTACGGCCAATTTAGAGTCACCAGCCCCATTTACACTGCCAGATTTTCGGCGAATGTTGGGCCGTTTTGCCGGCAAGCTGCGAGCATTTAGACACACAGAGCCGGATCGGAGAGTTGATCCAAGGTGCCCAAATTTCCGCCTCAAAGGGTAGACATATTGGCGGAACCTTTTTGGTTTAAACAGACCGAAGCGGCCTTCCGCAACGGGAGGAGCTGTTGAAGACTTGTGGGAGGAGCTGTTGATGACGCCGCACGTGCGACCCACTGGCGGTGGACTAACAGGAAACAGCTGATAGCAGCATAGCGAGCAGCTAGTAGCAAGAGGGAAACGCAAACCTGACAGACACTGTAAAGATGAGCAACTGGGGAGACTGGGCGCCCTCCTTGTCCTTGCAAATGAAGAGGCCATTAACCGTCAGATGACGGGAACGGTGAGGAACGGGCCGACTTACGAGAGAATTGCCGAAGGACTGACCAGCTGCGGTCACTGTTTACATCACATGCTGAGCCACACGTTTTGTTACTTGCTCACGCCCCCCATTGCCCCAAAAAAGGCGCATTCTGTATAAACAAAAGTAGGCAGGCGGTATTTTGCTGCACTCCCCGATTTTGATTTTATACTGCCAATGCTGAAAAAAGACTGATTGGGCTTTCCTGCAAATTTGCACAATTCCTATCTAAAAAGGGCTACCAATTAACCTGCATGTCTTTGGACTGTGGGAGGAAGCCGGAGTACCCAGAGAAAACCCACACTAACACGAGGAGAACATGCAAACTCCGCACAGAAGGGCTCCCCCACCCTGGGGTTTAAACCAGGAACCCTATTGTTGTGAGGCAACAATGCTAACCACTGCATACACTACTTGGCTTCTGCATCACACTGTGCCGCCCTAGCAAGCATCTGTCAGGTTAGAATGTCAACTTGTATAAAGCTACTGGCTGCATGGCAACTAGTGGCACTTCTTGAGTGTCGCAGGAATTACATTATTGTCAATGCTAGTGCTGTTAGCCACAGTTAGCAATATTGGTGGACAATATATCAGTTAATGAGGGGGTAAGATGTGTGCATTTTCCTGTGGGGCCTTCATTCATATGCTGGCTCCCTAGATTGGCACTTAGTCATCAAAACTTTGAGAACCTTGACAGCATAGTACTTGATGATAATGTCCTCTCACCTGAGCATAAATATTAATGAAGGCTATTTAAGTCTTTTAATGATGAAACTCAAGTCAAGGTTCCTCACTGCATTTACTGTCTCCACCTCTGGCTGTTCAAAGTGCATTCTTTGGTCATAAGAAATGGAGAGTGGGAGGTGAAACTCTGGTCCTTGCAACATTCTGCAGTAAAGTATTTTAACACTATTTAATCATTTTCATGCATGTGTGCATTAATATCTCTGTGGTTTTGCTTCCTAAGTACAGTCCATTTATGTGTGCTCTATGTTGAGCCAATTAAACAGCCACCTCCTCCCCAGGTTCATCCTATGAGCCTTTGTCTCCCATCTCCACCATCTCATATTTATCACTGCAATTAGGTGCTCTGCTGAGCGTGTAGGCCCACACTGGGCAAGCATTTCTCCTCTACTGGAGAGCCTGTCTGCCCTGTCTACCTAAGAGCCTGCTGTGTGTGTGTGTGTGTGTGTGTGTGTGTGTGTGTATGTGTGTTCACGTGTGTGTAAGAGAGAAACGGAAAGAAAGAGACTCTGCCGTCTTTGCTGCAAATGGAATTTTGAGCACCCGTTGGTTGTCAAGTGCTCCTGCCTTTTGTTGCAGCCTGGATCAAGAAGCCACCAGGGCTTCCTTTGTAGCAAATGTTGTCTTTTGTCCTTGCTGTGTCTACGTCTGTACTCGTATACAGTGACGATATCGCCATCAGACAGACCTAGCTTAGAAAGACAGGGAAATGGAGAGACAGAGGCAGAGAAACAACGCCACAGACAAAAGCATGCGGAAAAAAAACAGGTGGAAAGATGAATGAGGTTGAAACAAAATGGAGAATGCACTGAAGAAAGGTGCCAGAAACATTTAAGAAAGCAACAGTGAGACGAGTAAAGAAAAGACAGAGTGTCACGTCGCTATACTACAAACTCCAATGTCCATATTTAGCCTTTGAACATATGTTGTGTATCCACAGGAGCCCAGGAAGTGAAACTGAAGCCAACACTTCATGCACAGGATGTATCGTGAAATTACACTCTGCACTGGCACATACAGAGTGAGGGGTAAGGGTATAGAGGGTAAATAAAGGGCAGTGGGAAGGAGAGCAGAGAGGAGAAAGGTTGAGAGAGAAAGGGAGTCAGAAAATGCAGAGATGAGAGGTAAGGCAAGAAACAGAGATATATGTATAGTTAGATGTCACATGGGAGAAAGAGACTTTTGGGAAAAGGAAAGGAGAAACCAAAGATGTTCACAGGTTACAGAATCTTGGATGTCTAATTACCTGCTTGCTCTCACTGAAAAAACATCCATACAAGTCAACTGTGCAAGTAGCTTATTTTGACCCATATGTTTATTGTAAGTTAGTGCCCTCTAGTGGCCGTATAATTTGTTACGGCAGCAGAGAAGCAAGTGACGTGACGTAGCAACAAAATCCACGTAGGCCTGTTACAAACAGCGGACACACACAAGCCCGTGACAACGTAACCACATTAACAAGTGCTTGAGCAACATTCAGTGGCGACTCGAGAGTAATGTAGCTGGTCACGTTGTTGCGTTGTCCCTCTTAGTGTGAACACAGCACAATGTTGTATAAAGATCGGCGAAGTCAAACAAGCACAGGACTTTCAACCAGGAGAGGGAGGTGTTCATGCCCTAAAGTCATTGTTGACTTCTTGTAATAACAATGTAGCATAGTGACGTCTGTGACGTGACATTTGTGATGTGATGTAGGTGAAGTCTTTGAGAGCAGACTATTAGGAAAAAGGAAAGGAGAAAAGCGCACATGTTCCCAAGCGCCTGTTTTTAAGGGTGCGACAGTTGCGCCCTGAGACAAACCGAGTTCAACTTTTGGAAAACAGCAGCGCTCACTGCATGTCGTGTGACGAGTCAACAGATATCTTTCCCTACTTCATAAATGTTTAGTCTGTGATAAACATGAAAAATCTGATCATTTTAGTGCAAGGCTGCCAGAGCTTTAGTTAAACAGTTGAAAGCATCGTAAACAAAGCTGAAGGGGTTTTGCAGCTTGAAATTGAGCCACTTACTCACCAACCAGCAACACTGTTGGTTTGGGACAGCGTTACGCGTGGTATTCAAGCCAATAGCTAACTATAGTTCCCACCAGACCAGGGTAGTGCACAGTGCAGTAAATTGAAAGGTAACAAAAATCACCTAAAACTCAATCTGCGTGACCGGTCAAAAATACTCTCGGCGCTTAACCATTGAACAGTTAGACCAGACAATGACAACAACAACTGACCGAACCCGTCCTGGGCATCTCTGTCAGTCAGTCACTCTTAGACCAGTCTTGTAGCTCTGAAATGACTTCAGCTTTTACCGCAATTAACAAAGCTGTTTGGTCTTATGCTGAAAGAACATCCAGATTTTTAGTTAAAGAATCAGTTCACAATTTTTAAAGTCTGTCTAAACTGTAAAGTGCCCATATGAACACTGACACAGCAATTTTCTTGCTGTAATCTTGCCCTCTGTTCAGACTGGCTGTACAGAGATCCCTTTATAATGCACTTCTAATGTCAGTGTAATCTACAGTCCTTTTTTATTTTTGAATGTATTTTTTTATGCAGAACGACTGTAGATTTTGTCCCCATCACACCCTGGAAGTGAGTTACAAAGGGATTTCTTAATGGCCAGTAACAAGAGGAACGATAACGACAAGTAAAACCTGTTTCCGTGTTCATGTGAAGACACGATTATTGTTTTAAGACATGCTTGAAAAATCACAAACTTGTCCTTTAATATTTAACTGAGTTTGAACAAGTTCATGCATGCACGCTTGTGTGTTATTTAGTCTCACAAGCATGAGCAAAGGGGTAATTGCATTCAAATGAGTGGACATGTAACACTTTTGATGTCAGTGGCTTTGATGCCGATGTGGAGGGAACGGCGGCGAGGTGAGGGCAGATACTAACCGGCAGGGAGGGGGGAGCTGAGGCAGGGATGCTTCAATGAGATGAATTTATTAAATGATTGGTATAGAAGACGGAAGATCAATGATGGAGATTGTAACATGAACCCAGAGGTTTTTTTTCTTGTGTTAATGGTTCCGTTAATGGTCACATTGTTAGCTCGGCTTTCTTTTTAGTACATCAGAGCTTGTGTACGTAGGCAGCTCGAAGCACAAGTTCGACTAATTAATGAGGAGTGGTTAGAGGATAGCTTACAACGTTATGTATCAGAGACACTGCAGAAACCAAAGGAGAAAGGCCACACAGATTGATAGATGTAGCTTTAAAAAAAAAAATCTAATCTCAGTCTCACATCGGCTCACCAAACAGACCTCAGTGAGATCACAGGGACGTCAGAGGACGGGAAGCTATATTTGGGCTGCTGGACGTAGATGTGAATAAGGAGCTGGCACACAGTACAGAGAACAAGAGACAACTAATGAGACCAGGGTCCACTGAGTGTTCGTGTAAACTCAAATGACTTCAGTTTAACACTAGTGCACTGGTTTTCTTTCCTTGTATCACAATGCTTACCTGCTCATTTTCACTTATAGGTGTAAAAGAGGTGAAAGTGACATTGATGTTTATTCCTACTGTATGTAATCAAAAACTTGTGACATGTTTAACCTGTCACTCAGGTTTCAGCTTGGTTTCTCACATCTGTTGTCGACTTTCAGCCTTATCACAAATGCAAATTATTCTGTAATATCTCTGTGAATTTCTCATTTCCAAGGAGTCTTGTTAACAGGTTATCAACATTCGAGGGCTGAGTGACCAGTGACCAGGTCCATCCAGTGTAGATGGCTAATCACAGCACATTGGGGTTGGCACAAAGTCAAAGGCGGGAAAAAAATAACACCTGCCTTTTCTTTTATAATTGAATTCCACGAGTAAAAAAAAAAAAACACTTGCTGTGCCTTTTTATTGTTGCCAGGCAACCACCCTATTACGTCCTTACACTAACCTCCCTGTGTGATCAGTCTACCTTTTTGTTTTGGGGTTGTTGTTTTTTTCACAGTAATTAGTAACTGTTGACTAAAATGGACAGGCAGAGGGTACTTGCTGTGGCTCTGGTTGAGGGTGAGAGGTTGTCAGCAAATAGTTTGTTGGGCACAGGGAAACAGAGATCCTAAAAAAAGAGGGTGGATCACGGGGAGTACCACCAGTTGGTCCAGGAGCTTCGCATCCATGATAGCCGTTTCCAGGTATATTTTAGGATGACTTGGGGACAGTTTGACAACCTGCCGTCTATCTGCGGGCCATATAGCTCTGGGTATCCAGCAACTGCTACCGCCAGTGTCTCCTCAATGTTTAGCAACTTTAAACTTGTTGTTGCGACCACCCCAGAAGGCCCATCTCTCAAAAATCCGATTGGACAATGCGGAAAAAGATTTTAAAAAAGATGACGTGGGGCGCTTTTTTGCTTTGAGTTGAAGTTTTTTCCACTCAAGGAGTTCAGAGCTCTCCAGCAAAAACACCAGGTGCCTAGAGTGCAGAAATGCGAGGTGCGTCACAATGCAAAAAACACAAGCAAAGAGCTTCATTCTCTTTAAAAACAATTACAAAAAGCCGCCTCCAGCTGCTAAAGCACTGTCTGGTCAGGACCTAAGTGATGGAAAAACGTAAACAGACTACAGCCTGTGGAGATAAGGTGGTATATTGTGAGTTGGTAAATTAAGCTTTTGGCAAATCCTGTCGGAAGTTCGGCAAGCAAATCTTTCTTCGTAAGACAAGCTTTAAGAGCAGTTGATTGTTCATCTTAAAGCAAAAATATACCATCCAGATTGACATAATAGCGGCTTCAACTGACAGTTCCATACCAAATGCAGCGATCTTCTCTTTACGGTCTTTGTCTAAAACATGCCCAGCATTAGGTAAACATCTCAGGCTGCAGGAAATCTGTCCAAAGCAAAGGGGGACCAGACACATCTGCCAGACCAAATGAAACATGTGCTTGCAGATCTGTCAGGTTCCCAGGCAAGTAGACTCCAGGTGATTGCAAAAGGGCTGACAGAGCTGGCTGGAAATCAACCCCAGACCAACTGTTTGAGGTTTAACACTTCACTAAATGCACTGAACTCTTAGAGATATGACATTGGGTCCAGAAAAATAATCTTTTCAATCATTCCAAGTGTGAAATAATCCCAGTGCAGGTGTCCTTATAACAGATGCGCGTGAAAGTCGATTTCTGACCCTGAAAAAGTAGCTTGATAAACTTGTATCTTGAGCAAAATAAACAAACTCCATCTGTTGATAAAGACTGATATTTTACATTATTGACTGGCTTGGGCCCTTATGTGTGGAGTTTGCATGTTCTCCCAGTGATAGCAGCAGTGGTGTAGTGATTTATTTTTTATTTTTCTGACAGTTTACAGTATAACCAACTATCAGCCAAAAAGCACTTGGAATATAGAGCAGAGCATACCCACTTCCTCATCGGTAACCTACCCATCTACCAAGTAGTACACCCACCTCATCAACTACCATTACACCTCTGGATAGAGGGGGTTTTCTCAGGGTTCTCTGGATTCCTCCCACAGTCCAAAGACATGCAGGTTAGGTTAATTGGTGAATTTAAATTGCCTGTAGGTGAATGGTTGTCTGTCTCTATGTGTCTGTGTGTCTGCCCTGTGATAATCCTCCCCCTCCCCCCATGTGACCCTCAAGAGAATAAGCTGTTACAGAAAATAGATAGATGGAAGGAAGATGCCTCATTAGGGAATAATGGAAAACAGATAATTATTGAACATCCATTAAATAAAGTGGGTCAATAAACACTTTTTTTCCTGGACCAAACAGATTTTTTTTTGTCTCTGCAGGCCAAGCCCAACTGTTGCGTCACCTCATGTCACCATAGCAGGCAGCAGTAGTCTGTATTTGTCATTAAAAAAGGGAAACCTGAAGACTGACAAGATGGAGTCATGACTCGAGTTAGCCAGTTATCACATTCAAAACACAGCCAGTTGATAAAAGAACGAATGATGGTTACTGTGCGCCAGCGTATACTGTACAAACAATTACAATCTGTTTCTGCAGGAGAGTTCAATGGATAAAAAATAATTTTAATTAAAATAAGACGTTTGTCTTAATCTCACGTCCTCTTGACTTTAGTCATTTATTAGCTTTAGTCATTTGACTTTCTTTGAAGAAAAAGCCAATCACAAAATACCAGGAAATCAAGTCTAGCTTATTAATGCAAGAAAAGTAGAGGTATCCGTATCATTTCATGGAACATTAGAAGAGTCAAGAGTGTTTACAAAATAAACAGCAAAAGATATTTTGACAAAAAAAATCGTTGTAAACACCTGCAACCATGACATTCAGTCAGGATCTCTCATTGTTAGGCGTAATAACAAGAAGCACTTGAAAGAAATCTTTGATTGCAGAATTAAAGGATGAGCTTCAATAAGCCAAGATGATGTGAGAAAAGGTTGTGACGGCAGGTAATTACTTCTCTCAAATTGTTTATGTGTTGTTGATGGATTTAACACATAATAAAGCAAATATGACTTCTGCTAGGAAAAATAAGTAAGACAGTCACAAATGCGCTACCGCCACGCAATAAAGCCCAATTTAAATTCATTACACCTCAAATGAAATCCAATTTGGCTGTCTAAATAGGCTTATTCTTATTTAGGCGTGGCGCACTGGGTGAAAGATAGTTTTTGGACAGGTATTTTATTAGCCACATACTCCCAAGTGACACCACAGGCTAATTTTCTTGGTTTATTAGTTTTACAAGAGCTGGAAATGTGTAGCGTGACCCCGTTCTGCTCTCTCAGGGGGGGATGCATCTTGTTGCAGAGCTGTTCTTCTTGTGTATGTATCCTCCCTGTTTCGTGGCAGATGTTCCCTCTCCTGCACATATGGTATGCAGTCGACTAAAAAGAGGAAAATAGATGTCCACTTGCCGTTTTGCCGTTCAGTAAGCTCAGGAGACGATGCTGCCAGTGACGGGGGTGTAGCTGTGCATGTGATTGTGTTCCACTGCCCTGCAACACTTTGCATCCATATGTTGTATAAAGTTTTAAATGTCATATAAACACAAAGTAGTAGTGGCATATGGCAGCAGTGTTAAGTAATTACATAGGAGTGTGTCCCTGCACATACACACCTTTATTTTGTTTCTTTGGGTGTGATCACATGCCTTTTCTGACAGTCACGCAAGGAGACATTTAACATCCATCTATTCATTTTCATCTGCTTATCCAAAGCTGGGCTGCGGGGGCAACAGGCCTAGCAAAGTATTCCAGATGTCCCCCTCCCAAGCAACACTTTCCAGCTCCTCCTGGAGGGCCCTGAGGCATTCCCAGGCCAGGCGAGGTATGTAATCCCTTCAGTGTGTTCTGGGTCTGCCCTGGAGCCTCCAACCAGTGGGATGTGCCCAGAACACCTCCAACGGGAGGCGCCAGGGAGGCATCCTGATCAGATGCCTGAACCACCTTAACTGAACCCTTTCGATGCGAAGGAGCAGCGGCTCTCAGAGCTCCTTACACTATCTCTAAGGCTGAGCCAAACCACCCTTCTAAAGGGAAACTAATTTCGGCAGCTTGTAGCCATGACTTCGTCTTTTGGTCACTACCCTGAGCTCATGACCATAGGTGAGGGTTCGGATGTAGATGGACCAGGAAATCCAAATATTTGCCTTCTGGCTCAGCTCTCTCTTCACCACGACGATCCGGCACAGTGCCCACATCACTGCAGATGCCACGCCAAACCACCGATCCATCTCAAGCTCCATTCTACCTTCACTCGTGAACAAGACTCCAAGATACTTAAACTCCCTTGCTTGGAGCAGTAACTCTCCCCCAACCTGGAGAGGGCAATCCACCGTTTTCCAGAGAACCATGGCCTCAGTCTTGGAGGAGCTGACTCATCCTGACCGCTTCACACTCAGCTGCAAACCACCCCAGTGCATGCTGGAGGTCACTGTGTGATGAAGCCAACAGAACCACATCATCTGCAAAAAGCAGAGATGCAATTCTGAGGTCACCAAACCGGACCCCTTCCTCCCCCACCTGCGCCTTGAGATCCTGTCCATGAAGATCACAAACAGAATCGTAGACAAGGGACAACCCTGGCGGAGGCCGACACCAACTGAGAACGTATTTGACTTTGTGCCAAGTACGCGGACACAGCTCTCACTTTGTTTACAAGGACTGGATGGCTCATGGCAGTGACCCCGAGTACTCCTGCAGCACCTTTAACACAACAGTAGATATTTTAAAAATGACCTACAAGCATACCAGTATAAGTTTGAAACCCAATCACAACAATCGGCAACAATCGCTACAATTGGCATTGTATGTTTCTGCAAACCTTTGGTATTTAATATTTGTTATATGTTGTAATGTTGAAAGGTTACATTTCAGCAAGGCAGTGGTTAATGTGTGCTTGTGTCTAGGCAGAAAACCCACTTGGTTATGGTTAGGAAAACATCATGTGTTGGTGCCACCAATGTCTCTCTAAAAACAACTGTATTTCTTGTGTGTGTTTGTCTATGTGCTGATCTTGAACTATGGTCTGCAGTGGTCTGCAGCTTGGCATCTCAGCTATAGGTGTGACACCATCCACCATCCCCTCTTCCCCCGAATGACAAGGTCAGCTCACATACATGTAATCAGATCTACGTCACTTCAGAACCATGATGTGATACGTATGAAACGTACAAATGTAACATATGCTTTGCAGAAACGTACAATGCCAACATTTTCTCCTGGCAACTGGGCTGAATTTTGAAACCTGCATGTGTTAGTATCTTTCTCATGGATGTCTGACCCTGAATTGTGTTTGAAATTGAGTATGACCCTTCAGTTTTCATCAGCAACAGACAGCCTAATAATCATCCCCTTTGTGGGCCCAGACAGGCCATGCAGTAGTCCACCGCTCACCTGGGGCGTGTGATCTCATTATTTTCACAAGGCTCTGTGTTGTAATAACAGGGGAAAGGGTATACTGCAGTGTAGGTACTGTATAAAACCTAATCTGTTCTGCAAGTTTAACAGGTTGTTGTGTGACCCTCTCAGCCAGTCAGACGTGAATCTGTGTTGAAATGTTTAGCAGGAATGGAACTTATGTAATCTTAAGGAAAAAGGATCAACAATAAACTAAAAAATTA